>NC_080671.1:7539842-7822342 GCF_030247195.1 Topomyia yanbarensis
ACTGCGAGCAAAATCCTTCCAGCGGACAGATAAACGTTCTCCTTCTGTAGCTCGTGTCAAATGAAAAATCTAACAGTTATCCTACAAGCAACAGAAGCGATAATCTAACCGAATGAAGGAATTCGGTCAAGAACATTCCTTTTCTATCAAGCCATGGAATGTGTAGGAAGCTTATGAATGTCGAAATGAGGTCCGTGTTAGGGAAAGTCTTACGCAAATTTGTGAAAATTGTATACGTTTATCCCTATTTATTACATATTTAAGGACTTTTCACTAATGTGCTAATAATATACACAGATAAATTTGTTAACAATTTTTTACAGGCAATTTTTAGAATCGATTGGTGTTCGAATTATGAAAATCCATCAACAATTAACAAAACGTAAGCGAAAACTTTGTCTATTTTCTTACATTTTCCCAATGTTTTTACAATAATACGGATTTTATAATACAGTTGAAATATCAATTTATAGTTGCAACAAATTTTTAGTTGAACTTCTCTGAATCGATTAGTGTATACAGGACGCAAATCCATCAACAATTAACAGCGCTACAGTAATTTAAAATTATGCCACATTTTCGTGACGCTGTTCGTAATCAGAATTTAGTTTTACACCTAGCCCCAGCCCCATATTGTAGAGTGAAGCATTTTCAATGCTAAAAGGATGAACTTTTTCCCGGGCATTCCTAACGGTGTTCGTGTGGTGAGAATGCGTGTGACGAAGCCAATTCCCTCATACATAACCGTCACAGTTCATCAGACATCACTGATCACGTACCCAGGACAAACTTCTAAGTGCCAATTTTGCGTTAATACGCTAGACCACTGAAAACCCTGTGCAGAAACTGTTAAGAAAGATTCAACCAATCCGACTATAATTAGCACACAACCAACGAACAATACAGCTAACGCATCACCGCCAAGGAAAAGGATCTCAACGCGCAGCAGTAAGTTGCGTCAACAAGATGCTACAAATAAAAATTATATTAAATTCTTAATTTTTACATATTGTTTAAAATTAGAAGTGTTAAAAACTCAGATATGCTAACGCTTTAAGCCGTGTCAAATAATCAGAGAGAAAAATCTAGATCCGCAATTACAAGTAATGTTGAATACATTTTAATATGTACTTCATCATTTGGACATCGTGGTGGTACCAGTGGCAGTTGAACTATTCTGCACTAGTTTTGAATTAGCATCAAGCTTGGCTGTTTTTTTAATCAAGAAGTTCAAAAATTATTTGAATTTAAAAATGTTTGAGTTTTTTTTTTATCAAAGACGATTAATTCAATCAGTAAGACAAATAATTAGCATATTTTGCGAAATTTGTATGTTTATTTACATTTGATCACATTCAACGATTATTAGTTAATAACATTCCAACCTACAGTTTTTAGTGGATGACAACCTTCTCCACACTCACTGGCACTGGAGCAACGTGAACCGATCCTGGAGTGGCAGCAATTTGCTTCGACACAGGAACGACCGTCTTGACCAGTCCGTGCTGGTATCCCCATCCACCAGCTCCATAGTTTTCCCATGGAAGTCCCCAAGAGTTAATCTTCACTGGTGCTACCACTTTAGCCAGATTTTGATATCCCCATCCGGCTCCGTAGGTTTCCAATGGTAGACCCCACGATTGGGCTTTATTCGCTACCCCATAATATCCATTCCAGCCATTGTACAGAGACGCTGCTGGCCAAGCAGATGACCACGATTTTGCGTAAGGGTAGGTGGCGATCTGTGGAGTCACTTGCCAAGTTGATGGCCAGGATTTAGCGTATGGATAAGCAGCAAGGCTATGATCGTTCCAACCATTCCAAGAATTCCATCCAGCTGAGTGTGATGGCCAAGAACTGGGTACGTAAGATCCTTGTGTGGTGGCAGCTAGGATAGCGACGATGATTGCGATGAAGCCCTAATTGATAATAAAAAAATGTACTAAACGAAATGTTTTCAATCAATCATTACCTTCATCCTTAGGTTGAATCTAGTGATCAATAGTACGATCGATTGGAGGAGTCCAAATGAACTATGATTGCTAGTGGGAAAATCGAACATATTTATACAATTCGCATTGGATATGTGAACTAGCTACTGTTTGGCCAACGATCGCATTTCCTGATCGATTTTTGGTAGTGAGTTAGACACAAACGAACCTCCGCTCTCCATAGCTCGAATGTAGACAATCATCAATTCATGAATTTTTCATAACAATTTCCTGCGCAAAGCACAAGCAAGAGGATTAGTTTTTCATATTGACAGACGAGACGATGAAACATTTGACACCAATTACATGTGCTATGGTGGCTAAAATATTTTCCGGAAATCAAAACGAGTATAAAGCTAACGGTTTGCAGAAGCTACCGTTATAGTTCTTCTTCAAGCCTTGAAACATCACTAGCAAACGCTTCTAACAATAGAAATGAAGGTACAAGTAGTTATTAAATTGAATTAATGTCGAAAAGTCAAAAAGTCTACATTACAATTTCATAGGTTGTCATCGCTTCCCTGATCGTAACCCTGGCCTTAGCTGCCCAAGGATCCTACATCCCAAATGCATGGCCATCGCAATCTGTTGGATGGAACTCCTGGAATGGATGGAACAACCACGGCAGTGTGGCTACCTATCCATATGCTAAATCATGGCCCGCTGTTTTACAAGCGGCTCCTCTAGCAAATGGATTGAACGGATATTACGATGATGCCGCTCACTCGTGGGGTCTTCCATGGGGATCATATGGAAATGGAGCTTACAGCTGGGGACATCAACAGGAGCTCGTGAAATCCGTTCTTCCGACGAAAGTAAATCCCTGGGGACTGCCATGGGGAACCTACGGATCAGGTGCATATGGATGGGGACATCAGAATCTCGTTAAGACCGTTGATCCTGTGACGAAGCAAATTGCCGTTGTTCCTGAACCATCGTTTGTGGCTCCGCTAGCTGTACAGAAGACGCTTGTATACTAAATCGAACGCAAATTCACTGAATAAAATATCTTCAAACTTAAAGTTCGTCTAATTCTTCTGTTGAACCAATGTTCTGCGAATGGTGCAAATTATTCCATGCAGTCGAAATTTTTTAATAATTTTATTCAAACCCTCTGGATTATTAAATCAAACGGGAACGGAGCCTCACATTTTGAAATCAAAGCTTGTATGATGAACTAGGGTGGCTCTAAGGGGTAGATATCAATGAAAATGGTCATCTTAACTTTTCGCATAAAGTCTCATATAAAATACATATTACATCGGGAAAGTATTCTATGCATTTTTTTTTGTTCAATCGGACATCATTAAAGAGGTGCATCGTTCGAATAATGATTTTGTAATATTCGAAATAATCCAATATTGAAAATCGTAGAAAAAAATTCGACGGAATATGTCCAAAATAACATGAAACATCAACTTCTAGTGTCAAAACAAAAATTTAATACCATTTTAGAAAAAAAAATCAGGGATCCAAATGCATGAATCGCCGTGATCATATGTACAACCAAAAGAGTATGATTTGAAAAAGAAAAAGAAAAGGAAGTGGTAAATACAGTGACACAATCTCATTTTCGTATACCGCTGTGCGGAATGCTTATCTGCATTTTACAAGTAAAAAATTTGTTTCATTTTATTTATGTAGAAACAGTTTACTAGACAGCATAAGGAAGATTCAATAACTATCTTTGTACTACAAATGCTCATTTTTTCACAAAAAATCATAATTCTAAAGATAGTCAAGTATACATATTCGTACAGTACACATAGTTTTTCAAAAATCAATTGAAATTTCTATAATAAATGTTCAATGTGGTACCTTTTGTTTGTAATTACAGTTTTCAATCGTATTGGAATGCTAACCACTAGTTTTTGTGTGCATTCAACTTAAATTTTATCCTTTTCTTCTAAATAGTAGTTTCTAACATCATTCTCATTATAATCCGGATAGTTTTGCAATTTTTATCCAAATAATCCCATTTATTTTTCTAATCAGTTAATAAACGGAATCTGCAGTGGAGAATCCATAACATTTAAACAATTATAAATTCCCTCTAAACGTTTTTTGCACGCCTTGTGCTTTAGGTTATTCTCCTGATCGAATTTCCAATGTCCACCATTTTTTAGTAAAAGTATCGTTTTATGGAAGCTTTGCTTTAAAATTTATTTTAAGATATTCATATTAAAATGCACATTCTGATCCATCATTCCATCAATGAAGACCAAATTTCTAGCACTTCTAGTGGACATATAATACCTCATACAATAATTCCACTGTCCTGCGCTTATCTGCTGTTATAAGACTATTACGTCCAGGTCTGAGGTCGATTTTCTCCACCCAAACAACAGCCATTTGAGTCAAAGATGTTGAATTTAGACTCGTAGACAAAGTTTAACATCTTTCCAATATTCCAATAAAGTTGTTTAGTGTATAAAAATCAACTCTTTGTTCTTCTCATTGATGAACAGCTTCTTGCTCAGAACAAGTCATTGTAATTGTTCGTTCTCCGTCCATTACGAGCCATACCAGAGCAGACTTCTACTTAAATGCTATGATTCAATTTATTCACCATGTATATAACATTAATTACTCAATTTTCCCAAATTTTTCTTATTAAAGATCGTTTATTCCTCATCGTAAAATATTTACAGTTCAAGTTTTCCGCTATATCTGTTCTGCATTTCGCCAAATCAAAGTTTTTAACAACATGTTAAATAGTTGGACGCAACCTTTGAACAATTTCAAAGATTTTATGAAGTGATTTAGCTTCATTTTGGTGAGTAATAATTAGTTTCCGTCCTATAATGGCAGTTAGTTTACTTTTTTTAACCATTACGTTAATTTGAGGGAATTTCTTAAACTAGTGTTGAGGAAACTGTGCCAATGAACACTTTTCTGTAGTCATAAAATCTATTTTTCAAAATAAAACAAAAAAACATAAAGAAATGACAGGTCTTAAATTACAAATTAAATGACTTTTCAAAAGTGTACGAATTTGAGATTGTGTCACTGTATATGCGGTTCGTAGTAACACTGCCTTAACTCGGCTTCTGCCAGTAGAAGACAAAAGATTGGTCCGTAAGATTTTAAGACTATTTCTAATGACTAATGACTAATGCCAATTTATTACTAAGTTCGAGTACTAAAGTGCGAATATGCTATTTGTTAATTGAACTGAATAATATATTTTTTGCGATTTATAAAGAAGTTCTTACGCCTGATTTTTTAATATAATAATTCAATCATCAATTATCAAAAATGTTGGAAATGTGTTGGTATATTCTTTACGTTGTTTGCCCGTCGATTTAGCAAGAACACAATTCCCGACTATTTCGCTTTTTAGGGTCATTTAGAATTTCCGGGACTTACATACCGTAGCCTTAGTAGGTTGGCGGAATGCCGTGTCAATCGTTTATGGTTATTAAGGACATTATACAAGAAAGCCAGGTTACCCAATTTCGTCCCTTGTTCCCAAAAACGTGAATAAAATGTCTGAAACAAACACGGATTTACGTTACGAAAACAGGACCATGAACATAGATCATGTTTTATAAATATGTTCAATTTCGCCTCAATAACACCTACATAGCGCTTTTACTAGTGGAGATATTTCTTTTTGTTTTGTAAACTACAGTGACGGTTTCCACCATGTCATTACCAAATCGATTTTCTGTACGTGAAATAGTTTACAACTTTAGAACGAACATTATTCATGAAACCATAGATTGACATCTTTCAACGTCCAACTGTACAACGTGAACTGATTCGTGATTTTTGAATATGATCTGGTTTTCATGGTTGTGAATTGGTTTACATATTTTCTTCTGAGATATTTCACGAAACTCGGAATATTATGCATGAATCCTTTCAATCATCCTGAACTAGTTAATAATTCCTAATACATTAGTAACGATTCAATATCCGTGCTCTCGAAGTAGCTCACGAAATCATAAAACACTATTCATGTATACGTGAACTGATTCATTATTTCTAGTATATTTGTCACAACTAACCACTTATGCTCGTCAAATAGTTAAAAAAATCATAAAATATTGTTCATGGATTTGTGAACTGGTCCATGATTCCTAGGAAGAAGGAGTGCTTGTAATATTTAGAAGCAATTCCGAGTCATTTTCAATTTTATGCAACTCAGCACATGGACGAGAAAAATTAGGGTTTCTTCATGAAATATACAGATATATAGCTGTTAGCGTCTAGCATTGTGTGCAAGCAGCAGATATAGAAAAAAACTATGTTCAATGTAATGTCCGGATAGAAAACGAAAATTGCGCTGAGCACTCAACATACATTTCAGAATCACAAATCGTGCTCGTGATATAATTCACATAATAAGATACCGCGAACCAGTCACCATTTTATATTGTCACGTTACTTGGAGTAAAAAGTTTGATAGAAATCAAACATGAAGTTGAGTAGCAATACTCCACGTGTCAAATTCGAAAATCGTGACTGTGGTGAACACAAACCGAGGTATTGTGCTGTAACAATTCGCCTTGTTCGGTTTGCCCAGCTATTGAGACCCCTCCTACGGGCGGGTACCATTTGTTTCTGAGTTCTGGCTCCAGAATGGTCCAACTGGACTCAGGTACCTTGATTACCAGTCTGAAAACATTCGCTAGAAATCAACAACAGTATACAAAGAAGGCCTCAGACCGGTATAATTAATTAGCTCTAACGCTTTTTATCATCACGGGCAAAGATCTACTCAAACAAAAGGTCCCCAATCGTGGCCGATTTAGGAAAGGTGGAGTCGAAGGAAAAAGGAGTCAACTCTGCTCGCTAAAAACGGAAACGACCGAAAATCGTGAAACTACCTATACCAGAAAATACCAAAAAATAGTTTACTGCAAAAAAAACGGTTTAATCACTTCAACTCATAATTCGCTTACAAAAAATATTTATTTCACATTTCGGGTCTCGAACCCAGGCCTTTCAACTTGCTAGCTAATTTCCTCGCAGCGCGCTAACCAACATGGTCACTGCCTATTCTGTCTCTCTCCCTTCCCAAAGCATATCAAAAATCTAACTACCTAACGTGGTGTTCATCCGAAAATGAGTGGCTCAACTTACGGTGCGTGCATATACAGTCGGCGTGTTGGCGTGTAATACAGCGATTTCATCGCCGACCTAGGATTTTCACGAGGTGGGAAAAATGAAACCGCCGAACAAAAAACTTGATAATCGGGTTTCGAACCCGGGCTTTTTGAGCTTGTCACGAAAACGCTGTCACTTAGCTCACTGAACCGGCATTTGCAGGTTTAAACAAAATTGATCATGCGCATGTCAAAAAAAAGGAAATGAGTACTCACACTACCATGGTTTTACGTGGGTCGCTCGAAGATCCAGTCCGCTGGAGATGCCGATCCGGTTGCCACACACGATTTACCCGGTCGTTTGCTGGCAGAGTCTGACCTGATGGAGGTCACTGCATTACATGTTTCCCACGTGGGTTGATCGATAGTCGGTGCCCAGCCACTGGACGTATGCTGGCAACGACGCTGCTCCCTAGCTAGCGTGAATTTGACGGTCGTCGCTCTTCCGGATGGTTCACCGGGAACTTTGTAGCTAGATGGCGGGGTCAGAAGCGGTTGATGACGGATGATGATCGGTGTGACGGGATGCTGCAGCTTCAAACCTGCACGAAAAACACGCATCCAACGACAAGTTGGAATTAGGGCACGCACTGCACTGGCCACCATTTGCACCTTACCTTAATTCGGGAATACCGACTCTAAACCACTGCTTCGATATGCGGGAAGCCATTTAACTTGTACGAGTTAGAACTGGGAAGGGAAAACTAATTACTGGCAAAACTGATATAGAGAATCTCACGATTTTTATCTTTTACCTATAAAACCACACCGAGGCGCGAGAAAAAAACTAAACCACTCCTGCCTCTTCCACGATCCAGAACAAAGTGAAAAATCAGATCTTTGGAGTCCTCAGTTTAAAGCATGAGTCATATCTTCGTGACCGGAACTACGCAATCGTTCACGAAATTACGCAAGTTTCCCCGAAGCCTTTTTTTGTATACGGCTTCAATTTCTTTTGAATATCCCCAGACCTCGATCCTCTACCACCAAATCCCGGGTGCTGCCGAATGGCTTTCAAAACCCAGAGACAAATAGTTTCCCCTCCACTATAGCTTATTCTGCGGTTAAAGGTCGCAGAAAGGGTTATCTCAAAAGCGGGGCGACGCCTGCGTCGCGACCACCCGCCAAAAGTAACTCGGCTCCAACCACGGTTGGATCCGGTGGGTGCTCAACCACTCATCTGACAGTTCATTCGAAGGAACTCCAACCAACCACTCACTCTCATTCACATTTCGGGAGAAATTACAGAAGCTTTTACCCATGCTGAGCGGACCAGTTATTCGAGGGGCCGCTCGATTTTATTTACATTCAGGTTCAAGTTACCTTTTTTAAGCATGTGTTAGAATTGAACGCTTGGTAGTGTGCGTAGGCAAATTTGTGTTCAGCTTTGCCACCGGATTATCCATTTAAACCTTTTCAAAACTCTAAAAGAAGAATATCAGTCGATTTATTAGATCATCACGATTCAATTCATGCAAAATACCTGCTGGAAAAACCATCGGCTTAGCTGGATGGTGCTTTTGAAAAAGTGGCTGTGGTTTTTTCATTGCGCAGTTGTGTTGCGTACCCCAGCTCGGTGTGGTAGTGTGATAAAAAATCACAGACACTTTTTCAAAAGCACCATCCAGCTAAGCCGATGGTTTTTCCAGCAGGTATTTTGCATGAATTGAATCGTGATGATCTAATAAATCGACTGATATTCTTCTTTTAGAGTTTTGAAAAGGTTTAAATGGATAATCTGGTGGCAAAGCTGAACACAATTTTTCTTACGCATACTACCAAGCCTTGAGGTAACTTGAGCCTTCATATCGTAGTACTACAGTGCCAGAAAAATCCGTTGGTAAACTCATGAATAAAATATCGTGGTAACGTGACGAGAAATTCCGAAATCATGAATATTGTTTAAATGTCGGTTCTTCCAGTTGAAATACTTGCAAACCAGTGTATTATGAATAATAATCATAACAAAAACTGAGTATGGCAGGGAAATGATCAGAGTAACACAACTAAATATTGGAATTTTTTTCTTTTTTTTTGTTAGGGGAAACTTTGCCACTGCGACCACTATTCAGGTTATCTTTTGTGGCAGTGTTTGCTCTACATGTTACAAATTGCCCGAATCCAATGTAGTTGGAAGCGATTTGTTTGTTCGTCCACATGTGTCGTCCCAACCGGGTAGTACACTATTAATGTAGCTGAGGATCCGTTTGGGACAGGTATGCCATATCTCGTGAGGCGTCATAAGATGTCTTCCGAAGTATGGCTCCCTTCGAAGAAATAGTACTGCACACTGGCAGAGAATATGTTCCGAGCTCTCGGGCTCGTAGTTACAGAATTGACAATTGTCATTTCCCTTTTCTTTTTCAGATAATACTTAGCAGGACAATGTCCCGCAAATAAACCTGTGATTATACGTAAATCTTTTCGTTTTGAATCCTTTAGTTTTTTGGTTCTCGTTGTATCTGCATGTATGAATTTCTTGGCTTGTCGAGCGCCTACTACGTTACGCCAGTCGTTTAGTAGTTGATCTCTTGCCCAAGTCGAAAGTTCTAGTTTGATGACAAACATGTTTGAAAAACCACGCCTGACTAATTCGTCGACCACATCGTTACCACCGATTCTTTGGTTCGCCATCAAAAGTTCCCAGAAAATCATTACTTTATTCCGAGTTGCCAGTTGTTGTAAAGATGTGATGTACTCCCAAACCAGCTTTGACTCACATTTGGACAACCTTAATGTCAACAGTGCTGCTGGGCCGTCCGAAAACATTGCGATTTTTGCATGTCTGTAGTTTCGTTACCTACCTATGAACCTCATATGAGATATTTAAGTTCGGTTTAGCCTACATTTTATCTTGAGCTGTGGTCAAGACTGGGTTTAGTTAGAGTTGAATATTGGATTGTAATGCTACGTTTATCGTTGGCGCGGACTAGTTTTTTGGAATAAAAAGTTTCATAAATATGAGGTTCATTATCCATAATTTCACGACCTTGGTCACAATTTTATTAAATGGTTCAGTTCACGAAATCGTGGTTTTTTTATTAATAAATTTATGCAAAAATATTCCCCAACCAAAGTCAGAGCAAAAAGTTTAACGATATTTAATTAGCTAGAGATTACTAAGTAGGGAAGTTTTGAATATTTTAGAGCCATATTACTCAAGTGAGAGCAAGGATGTGAAATTCTCAGATCGGAAAACTAGTAGCGGCAGGGTCATTAGAAACAGAATCAAAATCTTACGTACTAATCTTTTGTCTTCTGCTGGCAGGAGCCGAGTTAAGGCAGTGTTACTACGAACCGCATATATTTACCACTTCTTCTTATTTTTCAAATCTTACTCTTTTGGTTGTACATATTATCTCAACGATTCATACATTTTGATCCTTGATTTTTTTTTTTTCTAAAATGGTATTAAATTTTTCTTTTGACACTAGAAGTTGATGTTCCATGTTATTTTAGACATATTCCGTCGAATTTTTTCTACGATTTTCAATATTGGATTATTTCGAATATTACAAAATCATTATTCGAACGATGCACCCCTTTGATGATGTCCGATTGAACAAAAAAATGCATAGAATACTTTCCCGATGTAATATGTATTTATATGAGACTTTATGCGAAAAGTTAAGATGACCATTTTCATTGATATCTACCCCATAGAGCCACCCTAGTTCATCATACAAGCTTTGATTTCAAAATGTAAGGCTCCGTTCCAGTTCGAGATTGTTTCAGACAATGAGAATTTGATTTAATAATCCAGAGGGTTTGAATAAAATTCTTAAAAAACTTCGACTGCATGGAATAATTTGCACCATTCGCAGAACATTGGTTCAACAGAAGAATTAGACGAACTTTGAGTTTGAAGATATTTTATTCGGTGAATTTGCGTTCGATTTAGTATACAAGCGTCTTCTGTATAGCTAGCGGAGCCACAAACGATGGTTCCGGGATAACGGCAATTTGCTTCGTCACAGGAACAACGGTCTTAACGAGATTTTGATTTCCCCATCCATATGCGCCTGCTCCGTAGGTACCCCATGGCAGTCCCCAGGCATTTACTTTCGTCGGAAGAACGGATTTCACGAGCTCCTGTTGATCTCCCCAGCCGTAAGCTCCATTTCCATATGATCCCCATGGAAGACCCCACGAGCTGGCGGCATCATCGTAATATCCGTTCCATCCTTTTGCCAGAGGAGCCGCTTGTAAAACAGCGGGCCAGGTTTTAGCATATGGATAGGTAGCCACACTACCGTGATTATTCCATCCGTTCCAGGAGTTCCATCCAGCAGATTGCGAAGGCCATGCATTTGGGATGTAGGATCCTTGGGCAACTAAGGCCAGGGTTACGATCAGGGAAGCGATGACAACCTATGAAATTGTAATATTTAATTTTTGAACTAATTTAATTTTATTTCTACTTGTACCTTCATTTCAATTGTTAGAAGCGTTTGCTAGTTGAAGTCTCAATGTTTGAAAAAGAACTATAACGGTAGCTTCTGCAAAGCGTTAGTTTTATACTCGTGTTGATTGCCGAAAATTATTTTTAGGCACCTTAGCAAATGTAATTGTTGTCAAATGTTTCACCGTGTCATCTATCAATATGAAAACCGAATCCTCTTGCTTCTGTTTTGCACAGGAAATTGTTATGAAAAATTCATGAATTGATGATTTTCAACCTTCGAGACACGGAGAGCGGCGGTGTTCAATTGTGTCTAACTCACTACCAAAAATCAACCAGGAAATGCGATCGTTGGCCAAACAGTAGCTAGTTCACATATCTAACTCGAATTGTATAAATATGTTCAATTTTCCCACTAATAATCACAGTTCATTTGGACTCCTTCTATCGATCGTACCATTGATCACTAGCATCGATTCAACCCAAGGATGAAGGTATTTATTGATTGAATACTTTAACACTCAATTAGAGCAGTACAATCTTTTCTAATCAATTAGGGCTTTATCGCAATCATCGTCGCTATCCTGGCTGCCGCCACACAAGGATCTTACGTACCCAGTTCTTGGCCATCACACTCAGCTGGGTGGAATTCCTGGAATGGCTGGAATGATCATACCCTTGCTGCTTATCCATACGCAAAATCCTGGCCATCAACGTGGCAAGTGACTCCACAGATTGCCGCCTACCCTTACGCCAAATCGTGGTCATCTGCTTGGCCCGCTGCTTCTCTGTACAATGGCTGGAATGGATATTATGGCGTAGCGAATAAAGCCCACTCGTGGGGTCTACCTTTGGAAACCTACGGAGCCGGATGGGGATATCAGAATCTGGCTAAAGTGGTAGCACCAGTGAAGATTAACTCTTGGGGACTTCCATGGGAAAACTACGGAGCAGGTGCTAATGGATGGGGATACCAGCAAGGACTGGTTAAGACGGTTGTTCCAGTGTCGAAACAGATTGCTGCCACTCCAGGATCGGTTTACGTTGCACCAGTGCCAGTGGGTGTGGAGAAGGTTGTTTTGCACTAATGTTTTCAGGCTTGGATTTCATCAACTCTGCTAAAGCTAACGTTCTGGTTATGTAAATAAAAAAGTTTAGCAATATAATATATTTTGAAATTATACGCAATTATAATACAAGAATTTCAATTTTAAAAACAAAAGTGTTAAATTTCTCAAATATTCGTAACTTTAAAAAATGGACTATTCTATATTTCTCTTTAGTAGAGAAAAATCAGGTTAAAACTATTTCTTCATTAAGAAGAAAATTGTTAAGAGTACAAACCGTATTTGAATGAGGAATTTGCGTTTCAACTTCGTTTCATCAGAATCCGACACTAACTTAGTGACAGGATTAAACTAGAGCCGGGTTGACGTTAGCTCCAAAAATGAAAGCACTATTTGTATTTCGGAATACACTTCTAGTTCTGCGTGAAGCTCATGAAAGCAAGAAAAAGAGTTTTGATTAAGCTGATGAGAATCGATGAAACCAAAACTTGGCTTAGTTTATGGAAAAATTTGGGTAAAAATTATTTTTTCTCCACTAAGGAGAAAATTCTTTCAAACCGCTTTTGCGCGTGAAGTGTTGTGCCCTAAATTTGAATTAGTTATTGGAGAGGCGTTTCAAGTTCCTTTCATCAGAATCCGACACTAACTTAGTGACAGGACTAAGCTAGCTCAGAAGCACAAATTATGTTTTAGTTTTTTGGAGCTAGTGCCAATCCGGTGTTAGTCCTGTTAATAAGTTAGTGTCGGATTCTGATGAGACAAAGTCGAAACGCAAGTTCTATAACGAATTCAAAAATGCGTTATAAAGAAAGTTAGAACGATGCTGAAGGTAATCTAATTTTGGAGGAAAATTTATATGGTATACCTAGGTAGCAGAACAGTACTGCAGTTTCTTTACGGAATTTTGATTATCCCATGTGAACTAGTGCTATGAACCTACTAGCACTATGAACCCCTTCCGTATAAAGCACTAACGACATTTCTGATTGTCAGAAAACTGTAACTTATGCCTAATTCTCTGATCCCCAATGTTGATTTGTCTCCGTCATCTTGGTGTTATTTTAGAAACAATTAAATAATCATTTCCAAACTGAACATAACCGACCATGGAATCCAAATCTTCAAAGACCAATTACCGTACAATCTGAATAAAAACAAATTTTTTTTTATAAAGAAACATAGAAATCAATTTTATTTCCGTCGCGTTCCAGAACAAAACAGTGTCCAAGATGATCATAAATAGATGCGATAGTGTGCTTTTAGAACGATAGTGATAGACAGTACAGAGAATGGCGGATAGATAGATAAGAGTGACCCAAACTGACCAAGGTACCCTCACTCAGTTGAATCGGTTTTGGTGGATGGATCGTGGATGGATGGCTTTTCCTTGCGGGTCCAGTGACTAGCTGAGGTCCGTCGTTGTGATGTGCTGCTTAGATTAAATCGTACCGGGAGCTGGAGCCAAATTGAGCTGCTGCTGGGACACGGCATGTCCTGGCAAGGGGGCAACATGGACGGCACCACGGTTAGCAGTCACAGAGGTAGCTCCTGGGACCACACCGGCGTGGTGGGCAACCGAGGCGACTGGGCCATGAACTGGACCGGCCCAGTGGGCATGTGGCAAAACTGGGGCAGCATACACGGCAGCTGGCAGGGCTGGATAGGCAGCGTGAACAGCAGCATGCGACAGAGCTCCGTAAGGATGGGCCAGAACGTTCGATTGTACCACAGTTGGGGCACCCCAGTGACCGTACGGCCAGCCTCCGTACGGCAGGGCTCCAGTTTGTGAGACGACGGCCAGGGCCAAGATGACTGCAGCTACCATGCACTGAAAGAAATCAAAAAAAATTAAAATAATTTACAAAAAGCCTAATTAAACCGAGTCTTTACCTTCATGATTGGTCTGTTGGCTAGTTTGGTTTTTCTTTTTGGCAGCTAGTGGCGATAGAACACCTGAATTAATTATGAACAGAAAACTTACCCGGGACTGGTTTATATAGCAAAACTTCACCGAGAGCGTTAGATTAGTTTGGATTGAAATAGGGTTTCACCTTCCGTGCCTTCTCCTGCCTTCCTTTATTTTTTGCAGCAGTGACTTCTGTAGTGGTGATCCGTGATCGTATGCGACTATGGTGAACATATGGCTAGAATGCAACAGCCTGACTGCACTATTATGCACCTACTAGCTAGCATGCAGTGAGAGCTCAGTCTTAAGCAAACTGCCATACGGGACTCCAGCGTAGTGCCCGTATAGAAAATCGATCAGTGAACTTGAAATACTTTTCTCGGTAGTGCGCTCTCGTTAGGGTTGTCCACGTTCGCTTTTTGTGCTATAGGACAAATAAACGCCCCTTCTCTACATCAGATCAAGAACAAACTCGATCACGTATGGGTGTTTGAGTGCGGTAAAAGTGAAACTCCCTTTTCCTCGTTGCTGCGAATGCATTTTCTGTCACAGCTGGCGCGGGGGCAATAGCAAAAAAAACCGAGAGTGAGAGTTCACCCGTAATGGTGTTCCTGAATGTGTGAGGTCAATTAATTGTAGTTCAGGAATGGTGAACATACTTCTAGCGGAGGAAGGTATGTACTGTACGTGATTATTATTAGATAAGTTTTTCCATCTATCCTATATACTTACTGTTAGATGCCTTTCGAAGACCGATCCGTTGTGGGAACGATATGTGTTGGGTAGAACACAGAACTCGACCGCTTGTTCAGGGATAGGTATAAATAGCAACTATTTTAATCGAATAATCATCAAATTTAGATCTAGCGTTCAAGTGAACAGTTCCAACTCCACCTTTCAAAGACCAACCATGAAGGTAGCAGTTCAAAACCTTCCATATTGAACGAAGAACTTAACTCAGTCTCTGGTTCTGTTTTCTAGTGCATCATCGCTGCAGTCATCTTGGCCATGGCCGTTGTATCGGAAGCCGGAGTGATCCCGTGGGGATGGCCACATGCAGCCGGGCTTCCAGCTGCCATTCCCGTTGCTGCTTGGCCAGCCGCCGGATGGCCACATGCTGGTGCATGGCCAGCTGCTGCTCACTGGGCAGGTGCTGCTCCATGGGCAGCTGCTGCTCCGTGGGCTGGTGCTGCTCACTGGCCAGCACTGGCTGCTCCCCATGCCCCAGTAGCTTCGGTTGCCCACCATGCTGGAGTCGTTCCGGGAGCTACCTCCGTCACTGCCAACCGTGGATCTGTCCACGTTGCCCCACTGCCAGGACATGCTGTGTCGCAGCAGCAGCTCAATTTGGCCCCAGCCCCGGGAACCATCTAGGTTGATCTAGTCAAGTGCGAGCAGATTACAATTGGCCACCGAACTGAGCGATGCGATGAGATTCTCCGAGGACGACTTGTGCAATCAGCGGAACTCTAGGAAAAACAAGTGATATACTCATTAGTTGATAAGGAAGAGTGAACGTGAAGTTTATACGAGATTTGTATTTACACCGAGCAAGGTTGGAATAAAAATGGAACTCATTTTTATGACAATTTAAACCTGTTTAGTTTTCATGATATGGGTCGGCGAAATAATTCTCACCAAATACTACGAAAAACGGAAGAGTACTCTAAAAACAGATCAAAATTAACAAATTCACAATTTGGAAAAATGTTTTTTAAATTTCGCGATTTTAATTCACGTTAATCGTAATAAGGGACGATCCATAAATGACGTAGTATTTTTAGAGTGATTTTTATCACCCCCTGCCCCATCGAAGCATTTCGTCACAAACCTCTAAATGCCCTCCCTGGAAATTGCGTAGCTTGACGGTAATTCTCCCTCCCCCTTGTCGCCGTAAAATAAAAAAAAATAAAAAGCGATGTTAGTTATTCCCCTTTAAAAAAGCTACGTACCATGACATGACCCCCTACCCCCCCCCCCCCCCCCGTCGTCACACATCATCACATAATACAATACTCCCCCCTCCACCATATAATTCTACGTCATTTATGGATGATCCGTAATAATCATGTTTTTAAAGCTACCAAATTAGGGCTCGTAATAGTGTAGTTGATAAATCGACTGCCTTGTACGCAGTTCACCAGGGTTCTTTTTTAATTTTAGAAAAAATCTCTTAAGAAAAATGTCTAACTCTATGTGCGGGGTTGTAATTCGAACTCAGATGAGCTGCGCACAAGGCAATCGATTTACCAACTACGCTATGCCCGCCTTCCTCACCAGGGTTCAATTCCCAACCCCGCGCATAGGGTTGTAATTTTTTCCTAATAGATTTTTCCAACCTGAAAAAAGAGATGAAAATCCGCTATAATCGAAATATAAAAAAACTGCCAAATTGTCAGAATCACATGGATTCAAATAGACAGTTTTTAGAGCGATAACGTTGGTTGCGTTACTCCCGACGTAGCCTTTTCCGAGCTACTTTCGTTGTCCACTGCTTTTATGTATTGACAGCTTTAGTGGATGTTCCGAATATCACAAAAAAAATTTACTCAGACTCCAAGATTTGTGTCTATTTTCACGATTACGTGCATGTTTTGAATTTTTTTTTCCATACGTTTATTTGACACGGCATTTGCAAAAGCTTTTTACGCCAGTTTCTTTTTTTACATAGCACGTTACAAAAATCCTTAAGACTAATTTTAACTATACTAGTAATTTGTCTAAAACTAACACTGAAATCACTTTATTGTTTGCTTTTTTCGTTACATTGTTATATTTCATAATGATCTAGTATTTTCGGGTGTATTTATTTACTTTTTTTCTGTTATTGTCTAAATTTAAAAACTGAATATTCTAGGGTACTTTAATTAGTGAATGATTAGCCTTGGATGAGAGTATGAGGAGATGAATTTAATTAAATTTTGACAGACGCTGTTATTAGAAAATGATAAATAAGTTCCATGCATAGAGGATCGCGATACGCCAGGATGTCTCTAACAGGAACATGGATTGGTCTTCCTCGGACTTGTAAAGAATCTACTAATTGTGATCTGGCTTCACGATATTCAGTGCAGGACCAAACAACATGCTCAATGTCATGGTAACCCTCTCCACAAGCACAATGATGAAGTCCCGACTCACATCCAATCCTTTGAACCATGCCTTCGTTGATACTTTAGGGATAATTGAGTGTAGCCATCGTCCCATATCTCCATTGTCCCAAGATGTTTGCCAACTAGCAAGTGTCCTCTGTCGAGAAGCGCTATAAAATTCATTGTAAGCGATGGGTCTTTCATATATTTCACCATCTAGTGCACCAATCTTGGCTAAATTATCAGCTTTCTCATTGCCCGCAATAGAGCAATGGGCGGGGAGCCACACTAGGGTAAATTTATAACATTTTCTTGTTAGGTTACTCAGAGATTCTCGTATCTTCCCCAAAAAGAATGGGTCTTGATTATCAATCCTCTTTGAGCGTAGAGCTGCAATTGTGCTGAGACTATCAGTGAGGATAAAGTAATGGATCGGGGGTAAAGTATTAATTATTTGCAAACTATAGTGAACTACTGCTAGTTCCGCTATATAAACAGAGGCGGGTTCTGCAAGTTTGAGAGAAATTGAAAAATTATTGTTGAACATACCGAAACCAGTGGCCTCACTGATTCGTGACCCATCAGTGTAAAACATTTTAAGGCAGTCTATGTGTTGATATTTACTTGTGAATATTTTAGGGATCTCCCGCGAGCGTAGATGATCCGGAATTTCACGAATCTCTGCTTGCATGGACGTGTCGAAGAATAAAGTGGATTCAGGAGTATCTAGTATATTGACGTATGTGGGAACATACCTAGCAGGCGTTATTTCTTGTGACATGTGATTGAAATACACTGTCATGAATCTGGTTTGGGGTTGAAGCTCAACAAGTCTTTCAAAATTTTCAATTACCAGTGGGTTCATAACCTCACATCGAATAAGTAAACGAGAGGAGAGATCCCAGAATCGGTCTTTTAAAGGAAGAACTCCCGCTAGTACTTTAAGACCCATCGTATGGGTCGACTGCATGCAACCTAGGGCCAGAGTTAAAAATATTCAAATTCATTGAATGAAAATTGATCATATTCAGGCGCATTCATTTTCAATATTCAGTGACGCAGCTGAAAACGTCAAACGAACAAACCACCCATTCATCCACGCATATTTTCATTCGTCTCCGATTATTACACGAAGCGACCGTTCAGCAACGAATCAAACGCTTCAAAGTAGGCCCTGGCACAATGTAAGCGATGATGATTGTTGTTTCATATGCTTTATTGGCATTTGAAAACATTTTCCTAGTTAATTAGTGTAATGAATATATTGTACGATATTCAACTGAATGAATAAGATGGATAGTTGAATGAATATTTTTTCTATTCACCGCGAGTCGCAACAGGTTCATTTTCAGCCGTCAAAAAAAAACTTCGATTATTTTTAACTCTGCCTAGGGCAATTCGTAAACAACGATACTGTATCCGTTCCAGTTTAATAATGTGAGTGTTCGCAGCTGAACGGAAACAGATGCACCCTTAATCCATTACTGAAAGTATTGTTGTTTGATACAATCTTATCATGTCACTTGGATGAGAACCCCACCATGATCCAGTTATTGTTCGCAGAAAATTTATCCTTTGTTGGCATTTCGTTATTAGATACCTAATGTGGCCTCCCCATGTGCCTTTAGAATCGAACCAAATTCCAAGGTATTTAAAAGTCAGGACTTGGGCTATCGTTCTACCAACCAACTGAAGCTGAAGCTGAGCTGGATCACGCTTCCTTGAGAAAACGACCAACTCTGTTTTCTCCGTAGAGAAATCGATGCCCAGCTTTAAAGCCCAAATTGATAAATTATCCAAGCTATCTTGCAATGGTTGTTGTAAATTTATAGCTTTTGGTCCTGTGGCAGAAACCACCCCATCATCTGCTAGTTGTCTTAGAGTGCATGGACTGACAATACAATTATCAATGTCATTCACGTAAAAATTATAGAGAAGGGGGCTTAGACAAGAGCCTTGTGGGAGGCCCATGTAACTTATTCTGAGTGTCGCGAAATCGCCATATGAAAAATGCATGTGCTTTTCTGACAATAAATTGTATAAATAATTATTTAATATCGGTGAAAGACCACATTGATGTAGCTTCTCCGAGAGAACATCAATGGAGACTGAGTCGAATGCTCCTTTTATGTCTAAGAACACAGACGCCATTTGTTCTTTTTTTGCGTAAGCGAGTTGGATTTCTGACGAAAATAGCGCCAGGCAATCATTCGTTCCCTTTCCTCTCCGAAAACCAAACTGGGTATCTGATAGCAAGCCGTTCGCCTCAACCCAATTGTCGAGACGTCGTAGGATAATTTTTTCCAACAATTTCCTGATGCAGGATAGCATTGCAATCGGTCGATACGAGTTATGATCGGAGGCTGGTTTTCCCGGTTTTGGAATGGCGATAACTCTCACTTGTCTCCAGTCACGCGGGACAATATTCTGCTCAAGAAACTTGTTGAATAAATTTAACAAGCGTCTTTTTGCTAGGTCAGGCAGATTCTTCACCAAGTTGAATTTAATTCTGTCTAGTCCCGGAGCATTATTGTTGCATGAGAGGAGTGCAATTGAAAATTCCATCATTGTCAAAGGCGAATCTATGAAATCGTTACTTGTGGGAGCATCGTGAATGATTTTCTGCGCAGGAGCAGAATCTGGACAAATTTTCTTGGCAAAATTAAATATCCAACGATTCGAAAAATCTTCGCTTTCATTAGTCACGTTTCGATTCCTCATTCTTCTGGCTGTGTTCCAAAGAGTACTCATTGATGTTTCTCTTGACAAGCCATCAACGAAGCGTCTCCAATAACTAGACTTTTTGGCACGACGTATACTGTCAAATTTGTTTTGCAAAATGAAATAATTTTCAAAGTTCTCACGTATACCCCCTTTCTGTTTCATAATTTCTTTGTAGGCAACTTGTTTAGCTTCATATGCATCAGAGCACTCTTTGTCCCACCAAGGATTAGGGGGCCGTCTATTTATTGTCATTCCAGGATTGCATTTCGTTTGGGCTTGTTCTGCTGCTTCAATAATTAAACCCGCTAGGAATTCATATTCTTCGGTAGGGGGTAGCTCTTCTGTCGAAGCAAGAGAAGTGGAAATTAATGTTTCGTATGTTTTCCAATCAATGTTTCGTGTTAAGTCATAAGGAACATTGACTGAATTCGTAAGGCCTAATTCACTGTTAATTGAAACAACGATTGGCAAATGATCGCTACCGTGAGGATCAGGTACAACCTTCCACGTGCAATCTAACCGAAGCGATGTCGAGCACAGAGATAGATCTAATGCACTTGGACGTGCAGGAGGTCTGGGGATGCTTGTTGTTTCGCCAGTATTTAAAACTGTCATATTAAATTCGTCACAAACATTGTATATCAAAGAGGATCGATTATCATTGTAGAGGGAACCCCACAATACTCCGTGCGAGTTGAAGTCTCCCAGTACCAGACGCGGAGCAGCCATGGATTACACTACCTCAAAAATTTGACGTTGTCCAATTTGAACTTTGGGAGGTATATATATATATATATATATATATATATATATATATATATATATATATATATATATATATATATATATATATATATATATATATATATATATATATATATATATATATATATATATATATATATATATATATATATATATATATATATATATATATATATATATATATATATATATATATATATATATATATATATATATAGAAGCGATAGACATGTCTTTGCCTTTAATATTCGTTTGGACTGCTACAGCCTCAATGCCAGCAATCATGGGAATGGTAATTCTATAGAAAGAATAGCACTTTTTAAGTCCTAGAAGCACTCCTCCATACGGGGTGTCTCGGTCTAGGCGAATAATGTTGAAATCATTTAAGTTGAAATTAATGTTTGAGGTAAGCCATGTTTCACATAGAGCAAAAGCATCGCATTTTAAATTATGCAGTAAAATTTTTAAGGAATCAATTTTTGGTATGATACTTCTGCAATTCCACTGTAAAACAGTGATGGAGTCTTTCACCTTAGGAGTTGAATTAACCATTGAAGGATATAATTGCTGCAAGGATGGGCCATTGAGCAATCAGTTGCTCTAAAAATGTTCTAATTGTTGGGAGGAAAGCTGAAAGTATACTCTTTAGTGGTTCAGAAATATTGAATGCTTTAAAAATCCAATCAACAATTTCAGAAAATTTCAATAATCCTACCCCCGGCTGATGCTCAGAGGAAGTCGAAATTTTATTACTTCCAGTAATGGTGTTCTGTTTGGATTGTACGTTCCCAAAACCGGGCGGAATTAATTTCGGTTTTGAATCTGAATTTTTCGGTTTTGGGCGCAGTTTATCTATTGGTGGAGAAATTTTAAGGCCCTTTCTTGGCAGCTTGGGAAAAGAAGACTGTTTTCTTTTTCTGGATTTTCCGGGTAAAACAAATGATGTACCTTCGCACGCCCCGTCGGAGTCAGACTGTTCCGAAAATAGAGATGTGTAAGTGTTTTCTAAGAAGATGGGTTTAGGGGTAGCATTTTTTAACATTTCTGCATAGGAGCGCTTAGACCTCTCCTTCAAGGATCGTTTAATTTTATCCTCGCGCAATTTATAAATGGGGCATGCAGGAAGCTCATGCGAGTTTTCTCTGCACATTAAACATTTTTCTGAATTTTCATTGCATGTAGCCTCTTGATGAGAACCCCCACATTTGCCACACCGTGCCTTATTGGAACAGTAAGTGGCTGTGTGGCCAAGCTGTTTACAATTAAGGCAATTCATTACACGAGGGATAAAAAGGCGAACAGGGAGACGAATCTTATCGATAATGACATAGTTGGGCAGCGCAGACCCAGCGAAAGTCACTCGAAACGAGTCAGACAGTCGATAAACTTTTTTATCTCCTTCGTGTGATACTGAATGCAATTGCTTGCATTCAAGTATCTTTACGTCTTTAAGTATGGTGTCTTTGAAACGACCAACCCCATGCTTAATTATGTCATCAACAGTCAAACTCGATTCTGTGATGACCCCATCAATTTCAATTTCCTTTGAAGGAATATACACTCTATACTCACGCGTAAAAAGCTCGCAAGAAGCAAATGCATTGGCTTGTTTGAGACTACCAACGACAATGCGTATTTTATCTTTATTAACTTTGACGATCTCTTTTACATCCGAGAATCGCGAAGTCAAATCTTTCGAAATTTGAATGATATTTAGCGCCTTTACTTTACGCCTAATAAATACAATCCATGGTCCTGTTGACGACTCTGGGTAAATTTTAATTCTAATCGGGTTTACATTTTCAGCAGGGTTAGGGGGAGGGTCTGTTACTCTTTCTCCCATCTCGTCATCCATTTTACCTAGCAAGAAAAACTATCACAAAAAGGAATGAAAAATATACCTATTATACCGGTAGAACACACCTCATCCGTTACGTTGTAAACTCGGTGCCCGTTGTTTGACAATGTGACACTTGCTGTCCTTCTTCGTAGCGTTGCTTCTTCAGTAGAGAAATAGGCCTACCTGCAACACTTCAAAACTCTCTCCGGTTAAGCTGCTCGTCGGTATCACCACCACAAGCGCGTTCTCTCCGTTTCCACCACCGCGATAGACAAATGTGGCTACCTATGGCTTGCTGCGAAAATCCCACTGTCGATGCGGCACTTTTCGGTGCCACTTGTTTTCCTCCTCCACTTCTGCGGTAGACAAATAGAGCAAATGGGTCTACCTGTGACGCTTCCCCTCACGTCGATTAGAATTTCCCGACGACACCAATACAATATATTTTTTCTGTGTGTACAGGCACGATCACTGTCGATTTCTGCCACCGCGGTAGGCAAATTCGTCTACCCGCGGTTTGCTGTCAAAACACCACTTGTCGAGGATGCGGTTGACCACGCCTCCGACGTATCAACTGTCGACTCACACTTAACAAACTGGTCTCTCTCTCCCACAAAAACGCATACAGCGTCTCGCACTCCGTCACTCTCTCCAGAACAAAACCTTCTACCTGGAGGCACAACCGTCTCGGCCGGTTGCAAAAACTGTTATGAATGTTTTGAATTTGACGTTCAGTCATCAAGACGTGTATTACTAAGGTCGAAATAATGAGCAGGTGGAATCGTGTTTGAAAACAGGTAAGAAATAGATAAGAAAACATTGAGCGAGAGGATGATAGGTGACTCTAACCGGATGGTAAAGAGGAGTATACCATTTCTAGGAAAAATGTGTCTGAAACATAATGGAAAATGCAATTTTGGAAGCGCAATTTCCCGCTATGCGTGGTGTGTGGCGAAGAATTTGTCAAACAAAAAACAAAAATTATTTATTGGAGTTCACCAAGAATGGAAAACTTTCTGGTTGAATAGGAGGGACACTTGCCTCCTCCGGAGCCGCCAGTGCAAATTAGGTGCACACAGTGAAATTGGTCATCCGCACTAGTTTTCAAGCGCAGTGACAGTTCTTATACAATCGGTGTACGATAGCATAGGGTAACACGTAAATGCCGCAGTTGTCAAGGATGCTGGGTTCGAATCCAACCATAATAGAGCTGAAAAGAGATGGGCTAAATTCTTACACTGAGAGAAGATCGCGATTTGTCATAACATTTCGAATCGGGACGCTAGGTGCTAGGTTAGTTGTGACCTGGCGGAACTATACTCGATGCACGCCCAAACAATGTGTTCGATATCGTGATAGACAACGCCACAAGCGTAGAGACCACTGGCAACGAGCCCAATACGTCGGAGGTGTGCGTCCAACGTGTCCTGGTTTGACATGAGACGGGCATCACTCGAATGAAGTCGCGACCCGTATCTATTTCTTTCTACCAAGGTTTCGTTGTTACTTTTGGGACTATCGAATGTAGCCACCTTTCTAGTGCTGCACGAAGTTTACTAAATTTCAAGAATTTTCTGATGAGTAATAATGAAAATTTGCCGAAGCAAATTGATCTTTCATAAATGTCACCTTCTAAAGCACCCTCCTCAGCCAAAGCATACGCCCACTCGTTGCCCGGAATCGGGCAATGAGAAGGGATCCAAACCAAGGCAATCTGGAAAGATTTGTCAAATAAAGCACTCAGTTACTCCCGTATTTTCCTATGTTGCATCGAGCGAGTAGCAGTGATGGAACTGAGGCTATTCAAAAAGATGAAGTAATGGTCTGTGATTAATTTGTCAATGACTCCAAGAGTATAGTTAATAGCAGCTAGTTCTGCAGCAAAATCTGGGGCAGGGTAAATTAGACTGCAGAAATCGGTGAACTTTTGATTGAAGATACCGAAGTCAGTGAACTCTTTGAGGTTTGATCCGTCAGTGTAAAACATCTTACAGCAGTCAGGAAAAAGCAGTGTGGATGATAGTTATTATAGTTTGGTGCACTGTTGCCACGTGGCGCTAGTATATATGTATAATCAGGTATAATTAAATTTTTCAATCAAATGATCCTAACTACCTAGAAAGTTCGTTTCTTCAGATTAGTTTATAACAAAACAAATGCTGTGTTGATAGTTATCTGTTTAATTCGAAACTCTCTCACCAAGTACTTTAGTGTACAAAAAAAATCATAAACTTTTGAGATTGTGTTTCAAATAACACTCTTATGGGGGCCATGCAAATAACCTCGAGCAGCAGGAAAAAATTGGTCAAAATTGACGTGGCCAGTACAATGATCCAATTCAAATCCCATCGAAATTATTTTGGAGGCATTGGCTTGTGAAGTATAATAAGCATTTAATTCGCAGTCTTTACAAGAATGACCGATTTAAAAAGCTCATCCATCGTATATCAGGTGTGCTAGGCAGTGATCAATGCTGATGTAGTATATTGTGAGGAAGCTAAAATCTGAATGAGCTACATACAAATCAAGTTTTTGCCAATTCAGAATTAACCATTTACATTCCACTTGGGAAATAAAAACGATATCTCACTTTTTCATAACATTTTCAAGTTACTCCAACCTATTCACGTGAAATTAATTAATGCAAATGATTTTCGGGTTTGATTCACTGCATTTGGGAACAAAATTCTTGCCTTCGATAGTTTTCAAACACACAAGCCTCATGTAGGTCCATACCCTTCGAGTCGAACCAGACCCCGAGATATATGAAATTACAAAGCTGAGCAATAGTTTGATCTATTAATAGAAGCTTTAGTAGGAATTGTCAAGACATTCATCAGTGTCGTTTACGTACAAATTGTATAAAAGAGGGCTTAGTCATTGACCCTGGGGAAAAACCCATGTAGCTTAATCGTGATATCGATAAGTCACCATGCGAAAAATGCATGTGCTTTTCCGACAACAAGTTTAGCAAAAAGTTGTTTAGAGTTGCTGAAAGACCATGCGGGTGCAGCTTTTCAGAAAGAATGTTGCTAGAAGCTGAATCAAAAGACCCCTTAATATCTAAAAGCACTGATGCCAACTGCTCTTTGCTGGCATATTCGATTTGAATCTCGGTTGAGAGCAACGCAAGTCAATCGTTCATCCCTTTTCCATTGCGGAAGCCAATTTGTTTATCTGACAGTAAGCTATTTGTTTTGAACCAATTGTCGATACGGAACAGCTTCTCGAACTGCTTCCGGATACAGGAGAGCATCGCAATCGGTCGATACGAGTTGTGATCGAAGGCTCGTTTTCCTGTTTTTGGATGACGATGAAATTTGTCTCCAATCGTGTGGGACAATGTTATCCTCAAGAAACTTATTAAATAAACTCAACAAGCAGGGTCAGGGAGGTTCTTCAGCAAGTTGAATTTGATTCTGTCAGGCCTTTATTTTTGCTTGATAAGAGTGCAAGTGAGAACTCCACCATCGAAAACGGACATGGTAGGTTTTCTGTGCCGGGGAATAATCTGAACAAAGATTCTTGGCGAAGTCGAATAACGAGCGGTTTGAATATTCCACGCTATCGTTAGCGCTGCTTCGGTTTCGCATACGCCTGGATGTGCCCCAAAGAGTGCTCATCGATGTTAATCCGTCAACGAACCGGCGCCAATAACTACGTTTCGTGGCTTTCATCGGACTCTTCATCCGCGTTTCTAATGTCGCGGTAGATAGCTGGTAACCCATCGTCCCGGATTGGGAGAGCGTTTTTGGATGTTCGTGTCGGGTGCTGATTTAGTCTGACCTTGAATCGCGGTGTCGAGAGTCAAGCCAGCCAAAAACCTGCACTTTTCTCCTGGAAGAAACTCTTGACTGGAATAAGTATTTGGAATAATTATTAATTGAATATATTTCTTTTGTACAGTTTAAGAATAACCAATCAACATCGAATGTTACATATTGAACAAAACCTTCTGTTGCAGCAGAGCACAATCTGTGCATATACCTTTGCATTTGCATTAGCTGTGGTAAATTGTGGTTACAAAATCGAATGTGAATAAAGATCGGGCAGTCCAGTCCAACCTCCGTTGCTGACGGTTGGTTGTTCGCTCTTAGGTACATTGTTTTAATTTCTGTATAACAGTCCATTTCAGGGCCCGCTTTTTCGTGTGTCGTTCTGTTTGCGCTGATTGATGATTGAAAGGTAGAAACTGGTCCTACTGCTACGATCGATCACCTTCTTTCTTATCAGGTCATTTCATTTCGAGAAAGAAGACAGAAAACTGCGACCAGAAATTGAACTGATGTCTGGAACAGGAGAGAGTCCTGGGGCAGGAGACAGAGCTTGTCGAACCAATTCTGTTCCTTAAATAGTCGATGATGACGTCATTCATAGACCCGTAGCATACTAGGTACATGAATCTGTTATGCCAAACTTAGGAAGCATAACCTTCTGCGTGGTATTTTGAGAATGGTAATCATTATTAAAAAATTTATTGCCATAATATCAAAAATCTATGATTTTATTCATTTGAAGTATTTCTGAGCGATAAGTGCAAAAATTTCGAATATTCATCTTAAAATGGCTGAACTGCGTTTAAAACCTAACCACTTTTCGTTGAAGTTGCAAAGTATACCCTCACATCCAAGACAACCGAACCGAACTGTGGAACAGAACAAAACCAAAAATTACAAGGGGTTTAGCGTTTCTACTACACTGTTGTGATGAAACAAGTCCAAACCAACTTTGGTTTCAAACTGTGAAGCCACGTTCCAATTTGTTTCCCATGACTTCACAACCCCAAACTTCGGGCAGTTTCCATACTCAGCACATCCGTAATAAAAATACTTAAAATAGACTACCCAAACATAAAAATAACACCCAAGCCAATCAATACAACAGCCAAGTTACTAAACAACATCAAAGATCCAGTGGACCCGCTGCTACAGTCCAACATCATTTACAGTCTAACATGTGAGGACTGTAGAATGAAATATTTCTTGAGCGTTTTTTCAAAACGTCATATCTGCAATGAGTTACTCTCTTTGTTTACTTTCTCTTCTGTTAATAATTCGGTCATTTTAACATTTATCCCTCAACTCTTTGCATAATATGCTAGTTAAAACCACCGTCTTTCGATCTGTACTGTAAAATAAGTGAAAAGTGTTATAGTGACGCCGTAAAAATCGAAAGAGAAAGTAAACAAAGAGAGTAACTCATTGCAGATATGACGCTTTGAAAAAACGCTCAAGATTTGGGCATGACACGTAACCAGCTCAAAACCAGACTATATGGTCACAAAACCAACATAAACCAATACCAAAAATTAAAAGCAGATGGAGTGAACAACAACGATGAACAGATGATCAGTCTCCGAGAGAAAACTGCTCTCATCGAGCACGTGGTACAACACAATCATACGTTCGATCTCAGCAAAGTAGAAATCATTGACAGAACCTATCGGTCGATGGCGCTCCCAATATTGGAAATGTGCCATATCACGAACACAGCTAACACCGTAAATCATCGCATCGATGTGGATGGACTCAACGCAACATACGCAGGAATTTTGCACTCACTCAAAACAACCTACACTCACCGCAATAATACAACCACATCAGATACAAGTGATGGCACACTTTTGGGTCATGATGGATAGATACCATCGGGTTACCATCTTTAAACCAGACGTTGCAAAACCGGTTGATGATAACATCGAGCTCCGTGACCAAAAGTGCTAACGAATGTTTATCGCGAAAAATCCTCACAATATCCAGTACATTGAACCACGCAAAACCACCGAACCTCTCACCGTTGGTAATAAACGACTCCGACAAAAACGACAAGACTAGAGTGAGTTAAACGTTTATGTGTATATTAATGTTAAAAGTCCATGTTTTTGCATCCCATTGTAACTTTCACCTCTCTATGTCTAAAATACAGTTTTCCCTTGAAAAAGGCCACCAAAAACGGCCGAAACGTCGGGCAATCTAAAATCAAATCGTTTGCCTAGAGTATTAAGACTGAGAAAGCCGTTAAATACCTGTCAATATTCCGTAACCAGTCGACAAACACCCAATCATATGTAATCGACATTTCCACCATTATATTAATTATAACCAGCAATGGAATCGTAGTTTGGATAAATGAAAAAGGCACGATTGCATCACTAGGTGGATCACAACGATTTTTTTTATTTGGTTTCAGGGGACCTTTAGCCTTGGCCCTTGAGCAGTTGATATCAAGTCATGCATAGCACCCCCTACTTTTCGTAAAACGCCACAACGAGCTCAGTAGGATCCACTTTATGGAAGATTAATTTAAAATGAAGTATACGATTCGTTGTATTAAGAACACATTCGGATACATAACATAAAAAATCAAAGACGTTCTTCGTCTTTTGTTTGAATTGTTTATTACTATAAGCCAATCAACTGTTTATAAGTTCCAAATCACATCATATTAGTGCAAAACAACCTTCTCTCCACCAACTGACACTGGCGCAACGAAAACCGATCCTGGAGTGGCAGCAATTTGCTTCGATACTGGAACGACCGTCTTGACCAGTCCGTGCTGGTATCCCCAATCATTAGCACCTGCTCCGTAGTTTTCCCATGGAAGTCCCCAAGAGTTAATCTTGACTGGTGCTACCACTTTAGCCAGATTTTGATATCCCCATCCGGCTCCGTAGCTTTCCAACGGTAGACCCCACGAGTGGGCTTTATTCGCTTCGCTATAATATCCATTCCAGCCATTGTACAGAGATGCAGCTGGCCAAGCAGATGACCACGATTTGGCGTAGGGGTAGGCGGCAATCTGTGGAGTCACTTGCCACGTTGATGGCCAGGATTTTGCGTATGGATAAGCAGCAAGGCTATGATCATTCCATCCATTCCAGGAATTCCATCCAGCTGAATGTGATGGCCAAGAACTGGGTACATAAGATCCTTGTGTGGCGGCAGCCAGGGTAGCAACGATGATTGCGATGAAGCCCTAATTGATAAGAAAAAAATTAATTGCGCTAATCGAGTTTAAAACTGTTCAACCAAGCATTACCTTCATCCTTGGGTTGAAACGATGCTAGTGATCAATAGTACGATCGATTGAAGGAGTCCAAATGAACTATGATCGCTAGTGGGAAAATCGAACATATTTATACAGTTTGAGTTAGCTATGTCAACTAGTTACTGTTTGGCCTACGATCGCATTTCCGGATCGATTTTTGGTTGTGAGTAAGACACAATTGAACACCACCGCTCCCCATGTCTAGAAGGTAGACAATCATCAATTCATGAATTTTTTATAACAATTTCCTGTGCAAAGCAGAAGCAAGAGGATTCGGTTTTCATATTGATAGATGAGACAACGAAAACATTTGATAACAATTACATGTGCAATGTTGTCTAAAAATATTTTCCGGAAATCAACACGAGTATAAAACTAACGGTTTGCAGAAGCTACCGTCATAATTCAGCTTCAAGCATTGAAACATCAACTAGTTAACGCTTCTAACAATTGAAATGAAGGTAAAAACAAAAAAACAGCATTAAATTAGTCAAATATAATATATCCTATTTTATAGGTTTTCGTCACATTTCTAATCGTGACCCTTGCCTTAACTGCCCAAGGATCCTACATCCCAAATACATGGCCATCGCAATCTGTTGGATGGAACTCCTGGAACGGATGGAATAACCACGGCAGTGTGGCTGCCTATCCTTATACCAAATCCTGGTCTACTGTTTTACAAGCGGCTCCTCTGGTGAAAGGATGGAACGGATATTACGATGATGCCGTCAACTCGTGGGGTCTTCCGTGGGGATCGTACGGAAGCGGAGCTTACGGTTGGGGACATCAACAGGAGCTCGTGAAAACTGTTCTTCCGACTAAAGTGAATGCCTGGGGACTGCCATGGGAAACATACGGAGCAGGCGCATATGGATGGGGACACCAAAATCTCGTTAAGACCGTTGTTCCTGTGACGAAGCAGATTGCCGTTGGCCCGGAACCATCATATGTGGCTCCGTTGGCTGTACAGAAGACTGTTGTTTACTAAATTAAACTCAAATTCGGTTAATAAAAAAAAATTAACCTCGAGCTTCATGTCATTATTGTGTTGAACTTATCGATTGATACATATTCTGTGGATGGTCTGAATTATTCCATTTTTTACCTGGTTTCTTTTTAAGAGAGAACTTAGATAATTTCAACAAAAAAAAAAATTAAAATTGAGGTACACAACACAACTTGTGCAACTGGCCCAAGTTCAAGCTGGAAACTCCGGTTTGCTGATGAGAATAGTATATTTGAGCGCATGGTTCTACAAAAATCAATTGAGTTATTAAAGGGGTTATATCGACTTACGACCCAAACAATAGGGTTTATTAGCGAGTTTTTATTTTGTATTTATTGTATATTTTTTGATACTATTTTGCATACATTTAAGTAGATGTTTTAAGGTATTTTTAGTAATTTTCATATTGAAAAAGCTTGCAAAATGGCAGTAATGTAATTGTTGCCACGGATCACCTCATTTTGGACCTCATGCGCGACCACGATAAATTAAGTACGACATATGTGCAATTGAAAAACCTACAAATTTTCTTTAGTAAATGGCTGGATGCAGGATTTGACAGAATTAAGTTTTGTGAAATGGTTTCTGAAATGGTTGATTTTGAATGATTATAACTAAAAGTTGTTTTTTTGGCTTTAAAAATAGATATATAAAGTAACCAAAAATTTCTTCCTTCACAAAGAAGTCATTATAATCAGAAAAACTAGGATAAAGGTTTCAAATATATCGGTTTAGATGCTGCCAAGGAAATGAAGTCACCGCAAAGCTGTTTTCGGAAAAAACAACAATTTTAAGACAATTACGTTTAAAATTTAAAAAAATGTAATGTTAAAATAAATTATAGTCGACCTACATAGCGACGCTATTCTGATTACCTCGTGTAGCGTCAAGAATGTCAATTTGGTGTTTTCGACACGTCATTCTTCTCTCTTGCTTTAGTAACCTCTTGCACGTCTTTTGGGGAAAACCTACCGCGCGAAAACTAAACAGTCACATTGATCACTATTTAGTGTTATTTAGTAGTATAATTTTAGTTCTAAGAAATTCTTTTGAAATTTTGAAGAAACATTCTTGGTGGAAGGTACATTAAGAAGACCCAAAAACTCAAATTTAACGGTAAATAAAACGAATAATGATTTTATGTTCTTTTATACTTAGATGTAATGAGAATGTGTGCCTACAGATAGTTCAAATTTCCTTTCAAAATCTGCGCTCATTGGAATTTTTGAAAAAAGCCAACCCAGTACTCCAGTGGATTCAGGCATTAAAAACACAAATCGGTGACTACAACGTCGATCTCAACGTTGTGAGCGGGTATGTAGGCGGGGTAGTCCTTCATGTAAGGCTTGTCGTTAGTAACGTCATTTGCTTGCTTTTGACAGAATATCAGATTTCTCTGCTTATCTGGGCGGACATTTGAGGTAGTTGTCACCGCTGAATATTTCGATATCCTTAGAGTACTTCGCGGATTATTTTTGAAAAATATGTCCTGAAGCAGGTATAGAACCTGCGATCTCCGTCTCTAGTTGGGTGCGTTAACCACTCCGCTATCCGGGAGTTGTGATGATGTCATCACACATTCCCAACAGTATCGTGATCACTGCCACAGTCCCAATACCTACCAATGGATCCATCGATCCCCAATGTCTCGTATAAGCAAATAGTCACCGCTCCTCTCTGGCAGATCTCACTCGTTATCTATTTTAAGCTCTAGTGAATCGCATTCAGGTTTGAGATATTATTATCACTGTTTGCGTGCCATTTATTGTGCGTGGCAAACCGTTTCATATGGATGAAACAATTTTAAGGTCGTCCTTAAAAAAGTCAAAATTCTAAAGATTTTTTTCTAACTGTGCTAGAATTCACCTGCACCTACTGCAATGCTCTAGAACAATCAATTCTAAGCAACTTGGTAGAAGATGCCAACTTTGTATCTCGAACCGTTTTTCTTATATGGTGAGTTCCATAACACAACTTAGGGTGTCTCTCAAAAAAGTAGTTTTCTCCTTATAGTTATGGGATAGTGTGATTTTTCTCACAAATGTGGTATTCTGTATAATTTAAGAGCACGATTAGGTGCGACTTCTGCCGATGAAAGAATATTTTTCTTGTTTGGTTCAAAAGTTAGAAATATCTCAAAAGGGAACCAACGAAAATGGATAATTTTGATTTCATTTAAAAAGTTGCACTTTTATCTACAATATATTTAAAAGTTGGAGAACGTTAATTAATTAAAAAATGTAAATATAGAAGCGTATTAGTGGTTGTGTTGTAATCATGGTAATTTTTAGTACTAGTGTACAATAGTTATGTCTATCTGTGTATGTGTTCGTCTGAGTATTTGTGACAGTTGGGCCAGGGAAGTAGTCTGTTTTGTTTTACTTCTAATAGTTTGCATTTCCACTACGCAAGTGTACCAACAATGATATAGATCAACTAACACGTTTTTACTTAATTTCTTTTCTTTATTTGACATGTTATTTGTCCTTTTATTACTACACTTTAAATTAGATTCACACTAGCACAATCAATTGCATATTCTCTCATATACACTCACAATCTCTCCCATTCCAAACGAACAAACGCTCGTAGTCTTAGCGATTACACAAAAAACAAAACACGCCGATAATTAAGTGAACGTTAAAGCACTTATTAATTTACAAACGTTAAGGATGAAAAGTCACCACTTGTGGCTGAACACCCAATATACTAAATTTGAAATGTAATGCAAACAAAATAATGTAATCAAATAAAAAATAATATATAAAAAAAAATTACACACGTGGTCTCAACCATTAACCCACTGCTTGCGCGATAATGAATCGGTCACGTCCAGAAGTATCCACCCTTCATCCTAGCAGCCTAAATTCATACTTTCAGTTGGACCAATCAAAAAATGACGCTCGTATTCACTAGACAACACGTTCCATGGCGACAAGACTGGACTGGACTAATGAGAAGGGAGATTCACTCTCTTCTAGTATCTCATCCAAACACTAAAATTAGGTATCAGATTCGCGGTCCGAGCGCGATAATTCAAGAGAAGAGCACGCGAATGGCCGAACGGTTAAAGAAAATAATTTATCCACGCAAAGTAACATCCCGATGATAACATGAACATCTCAGCACTTATAAATTATAAAAATCGACTTATTTTTTATTCGCTTAATTGTTAGTATTGAATCTCTAGAGTAGTGTCCCGAAATGTTGGTGGCCATGCCGAACTTCTTTTGTTTTAAAGAGCTGAACGTTCCTCTCGTGTATTTGCTGTAACACGCGCAGATTTCAATCTATAGACAGCTTTAGTAGCATTTTTCTCGAAACTGTGTTTTTCAAATTGGCGAACATGATAACTCAAGAACTAATTCACGAATTGACTGCAAGTCCAAGCTTTACAAATCTTATTGAATTTCCTGTGTCAGGAAATTTTTTCAAGAGTTATCGTAAAGAGAGCGGCGCTCCTCGACGAAATGGTTGGACGTCTACTCTTGGAACGCGCGTATGTGTGGCTCTGCGTGAAGGAAAATATTTTTTTTCGTGCACAATGAATGTATAAATAAATTTTAACTTAAAAGATTCATTGTTGCCTTGCCTTCAAAATGACAAAACAAAATAACTTTCGGTTTGAGCACTTTACACCAGACGCTACCCTTGATGAAAACAATATATTAGTTTTGAAAAATATAGCAGAGAGCATGGTGTTGAACTTGAATTTGGAAATTTGTTTTTGGTAAATAACCTTCAATGAATTATGTTTAAAATAGGAGAGTGTATAGCAAATTTTTAATTCGATGGAGCTAAAAGTATACACATTTATGTGTAAAGAATTCTATATTTTGGCGATATTCCTTTTTGAATAAATTTATCATAGTTGGCTATAGAAAATTTAACTTTTAAACGAAGATAGCGCAAAAGTGTCTTCTAGAAAATTGTAGCGGAGAACATTTTCATAAATTTTGCTGGAAAAATCTCTATCACTTATAGTTATCGATTTATAGGACTTTTTTCATAGTGAACTCCTCAAATTTTTAAACCCAACATTTTTGTTTATGATTTCTCGTAATTACAAGTCTCAGAAACATATTTATTGCAACAAAATACACAGCTTTGCTGAAAAGACTAAATCGCTGAGGGTAGTTTGAAAAGAGTTGTGTTTATTTTTCCATGTTTTTAAATCAATATAACTTTAGAGTAGAATGGGGTCCAATAGGTATGGGGGTAGAATAGGTGTAGGGCATTATCTTTGCTATGTTGTTGCAGAGGTCACTCGTGTTCTGTGAATTAGCTACATGGTAGAGAACATCGTTAACGGCTGTCATTTCGGCCGTAACCGTGGATCAGCTGTATTTGTTATGTTATGCATTGTCTCTCGTCCTCAGTACAGTACGTTAAATCAATGTTGAAAAATGTCAAGTGAGTTTTTTTAAGTAAAAATTATTGCTGAACACGTAGTTTGTGTTGGTTTTAGATATTTTTGGATTTGAAAAAAATCAGGCATAAAAATTGTTTCATTGGGGGCACGATAGTCGCAATTTCATTGCTCCTCAGCAGTGAAATTTCGACAGATATTTTGCGTGAGTTAACAATATAATAATTTAAGGTGTGGATAATCGATAAAAATATGAAGGAAATGGAATCCAAAAGAACTCCGAAGCGCAAACGTGGGCAACCCACAGCTAAGCAATCACGTGAGCCGTAATGCACAACTTCCATTCCACATTCCGGCGACGACGAGGCCACCGAAGAAGTCATTCACAAGTACAAAAACAAACGTAGTTGCTGAAAAACACGGCTTTCAACATTTTCTTCCGCGGTTTCATGATTTTTCACATAATTTGCCACTTCCTCATTTTCTTTCCTGAATGACGTCAATGGATTATTTGTGTCATTATTTTTAAATAATTTGCAGGATTCATACTCCTCAAATAAAAGTTGAACAGCTGATTTTCTAGGCGTACACATTGTTTTATTTATTTGTATAACCTTTCCAACGAGTGCTTATTTGTCAAAGTTAGTGTAAAAATACCATCGCACGAGCTCGCAAAACACTGACCTACTTGACCTCACTCTAATATAATGGGTAACAACTATTTTTATATCATAAATTATGATGAAAGTGCTGTATTTTTTCTTTTAAACGGTGATAAATCCGTAAGCATCCTGCTCAGAAGTTGTACACTGTTGAAATCTTTGTGTCTGGCACTCCCGAAGTTAGGTGAACGTGGTGGTATTCAAGGATGTTTTCGCTTGATTTTCTGTGTGTATTAGTTAGCGCGTCTGCCGGAAGGTTAACCCGAGATTGAATGATTTTCTAACATATAACGTACAATTCCATCTCAGTCCGGTTTATTTTAAGAATGTTAGCTTCAGAATAAGGAGAAGATGTATGAAATTGCTGCATTCACTGTAGTATGAAATTTTTGAAGATTTTCAACCGGGTAATGCAACAATTGTATGAAAAATGTGTATCTTTAACTTCTTCTTCCATATTATGAAACAAAAATTTTCGCGCTAAACCGGTCCAAGATGAAATTGTACATCACCATGTTCATCACCAACGGCCAAGTTCTCCTGATTTGCGTTGGCTGCTCCGGCAGCAGTCCTTAACAACTAGCTAGGGATATGAGCTTTGCTCTTTTGTTGGAACCTCCCTAGCGACGGTGGTGATAAATCACCGGATCGTCTACTCGCCGTAAACGATCCCAAAAGTAACCGCAGTGATCTTCCCAGGGGGAACCTTTGTCCGCCCTGCTTCGTTCTCCTTGGCGATTAGCTGTAGAGGAGAGTTTGGCTCGTTTGACTTATCCTCTACAGCCAGAACGGCCGATGTCACAGTTCCTTGTCGTTTAGCCAGGGAAGCGAATACACTCCTTAACAGTTAGCTTACCCCTGTTGGCGAACTGATACCGAAATTTTCACTGCTGGCTCGGTACCTTTCGACGGTCTTAGCTTGCCATCACACGTGCGCACTGAAACGCTTTTCTAGTGGGGGAAAACAGTCCCGAAAAAACTTGTAATCGGACGTCTGTCTATTGCCGTGGTTCGTCACTAACTATGTTAGCATACAAACGCTTGAACTCTTCGCGATCATCCACGCAACCTTCACCCACGATCTCGAAAACATGATAACATCCCGGTGATCACGTGAACGTCTCAGCACTTATAAATTTTCAAACATGGTCTCAAGCGTGAACCTACATACTCCCGCGCTCGCGCGACCATGAATCGTTCGTTTCCATCCAAGTCTCCATCCTCGGTACTAGCAGTGCAGCTTCATGCCTTCAATTGCACCAACAAATAAGAAAACTGTCAAATCCACAGGACAACACATGACACGGGAACTCTAGTGATATGGGGTAACTCATTCCCTATCACAATATGAACCGTACACCGAAAACTAAATATCAGAATGACGGTCCGCGTGACCATCCTAGAACACACGCGAATATGTGAACGGTTACGAAATTGAATTTGTGTACGCGAAGTCATATGTACGCTAGCACACGCAACGTTATTCGCTTAATTATTAGTATTGAATAGTCTCCTGATATTGAATGATTTTCTAACAACTGATGTTCAATTTCATCTCGGTCCGGTTTATCGCATGAATTTTAATTTCAGGATATGAAAAAAAATAAGCATAAAATTGTTGTTTTCTCTGCAGTATGAATGCAAAATTTATATGAGAAATATGAATCTTTTACTTCTTCTTCCATATACTGAAACTAAAATTCATGCGATAAACCGGACGGAAATGAATGTGTACATCAACTGTTATAAAATCATTCAATATCGGTGTTTACACTCGGAAGGCGCACTAATGTACTGAGTGCACGTCACTCTAAAAATTAAGCGAAATCGCCTTTGAATACCAGCGCCTACTTGTTTAATGTGCCATTCACACAACTCCTGGAGTGCCAGACAGAAATATGGTCGGTGTTAAGTCAGACCGGACTAAGTGACAAAATATTGATTTCGAGAAACACGGGTTTAAAGTTTGAATCGCAGCATTCTCTACGTTATAATTTGAAATTATTTTTTGCCATAATTCTTATTTATGGTTACATATTTCAAATCTGGCAAAAGTTGTATGTAGCTGAAGAAATTCTTTAACCAGTGTTGCCATTAACTCATTTTTTGATGTTTTGCGACTTAGTCCGGTCTGACTTAACACCGACCATATGTATCTCGTGCAGCTTCGGAAGAATATTGGCGGCTTAGTCAATGAAAATGTGCTGTACGGGGCTGGTGTATTTACGGTATTCATATTGCGCATTATATAAATATACAAAATTAATAATAAGAGCCATCAAGCAGTTAATACTGTTGGCGTCTGTAATCACATCAGAGCATATTGCGTTATTACGGATGATTTTTCTGAAATCATTTATCATGCCCTGACCTGCCCAAACGCCGCCGTTCGATACGTTATATAGATTCAGTGACGAAATCAGCATAAATCACCTCCTGTCTTATAGTAACACAACAGATGTAAGTTGTCTAGTAAGAAAAAGTAAACGAACTTTCCACTGTCTCTCGGAACTGCACCTCAAGTGAATGAATTACCAGACAACCTGGCGGAGTCTCTCCACAATCCTGCGTCTGGGTTCTGTCTCATTGACAAACCTTGCGCCGGCCGCCAGGTTCCGTTTCGATTGAAACCTACGCGCTTATATTTTGTAATTTTCCTGCAACAAACAAGAGCCGCCGCCGCCGCCAGTCAGATTCAGCCCTTATCTCGAACCTGAACTGGAACATTCCACCACGCGATTGCACAATTGTTGGTACCTAGGTTGTGGGTTGGTTGTTATATCCGCATCTGGTTTTTCTGCTGGTCTGGTCTTGACTTTGTATTGTTCGATGAATATTGCCCATAGATTGGATGGAACTAATGGATGGATATAATCAGATTACGAACGAAGGTAAACGAGCGGAGGAGATTAGAATGCTTCGGGGTGGATCGGCATTCTATTGAAAGTGAAAAGTGCTGCTGGATTATCTTGGTTGTTTGTTTAAAGTGGGTCGTAACTTTGAACACGTAATTTTTTCTATTTCTTTAATTTATATGATAATATCTCTGATAAGGTTAAGTGCTACTATGTCATATTTGTAGCATAGTTGATGCCGTTTTTCATTTCACAGGAGTTACTTTGTTGAGTGATTTGCAAAGCAGGTGAGGATAAGTTTAGTGTTTTTAGATCCAGCAATAGTTACAGGAAAGTCGTTACAGATTGGTCGGTTTTATTGGCGATAAATCATTGAACACATTCGATTAAATTAAAAATCAAAAATTAGCAGTGGATATGAAATACTAATGCTAGACTATTGAAGCCATCCTCTTTAATATGGATTATAAACTAAATCCCCGATCTTTTCTATCAATGAATAAGCGAGATCGTAAGAAGTAAAATACATGGTCTTGTAAACTATAGTTCGTACTTATTTACATAAAGCCACCAACTATCAGTCAGCTGCAACCAAACGGTGTTACACCGGTTTTTGATCGAACGCGCAGCCTGATCCAATTATCAGCTAATATTTACTATCAGTGCACCAGAGCCAGCAGCGTGGAATGCGTTGATATATTATTTTCGTTCTGATTTAGCTTGGGGCAAATACTGGGCTGGTGCTGAATTCTTATTTGAAAATAAAACACGCTTACGCGGCGAGAGTGAGAAATTACGTAGTGTTAATATCTTAATCAGCGAGGGTGCTAAAAACTTGCACTAGGAAAAGAAATGGGTCAGGTTCTGATTCTGGTCTGGAGTTGTGCAGTTCCTGGAGTTGACTATAAAAGCTAGTTCTAGGCGTCAATTGGTGTCACAGTTAGTTGGTACGTTCTCTTGCTAGGAAGCCAAAAATCTTAGTTGTAAATAAAAAAAAACCAAAATGAAAGTGAGTGTTCAGGACCATCCAGCGTTTGTGCTAAAGAATCAGTGTCTAACTATTGAATTTACTCCCAGATCGCAGCCCTGTTTGTTGTGCTTGCTCTGACGTTGGCAGCAGAAGCAAACCCGGTGTGGCCATGGGCGCCCGCACCCTGGTCTGCGCCTTGGCCTGCACCTTGGCATGCGGCGTGGCCTGTGGGATGGCCAGTTGGAGTTCCTGCTCCCGCTCCAGTAGTGGCCGTTGATGCTTCGGCTGAACCTGCCCCAGTTGCCACATCCGTCACCGCCACACGAGGAGCCGTCCACGTTGCACCGCTGCCCGGCCATGCCATCAACCAGCAGCAGTTGAACCTAGCCCTGGCTCCTGGAACTGCCTAGAACTGTCGATCTCTCACTCTCCGGTACTCTGATGAAATGAAAACAAGCTCCCCTCTATCGATGTAATTTCTTTCTACACTATCAGTGCGCAAGAGTTTTCGAATAAATCTTTATTCCTCTACATAAATAATAATTGAACTAATTAGAAACAAGTGAAGAAGCTCCATTCATCGTGGGTTCATCGCCAAATATTTTCTCATCATACTGGGAGCTACGTATCGATTAGTGCTATAGCCGCGTCCGTCCACGAACACATTCGGGGTCATGTGAGAATCTGGTCGCACCGGAATGTAATTGATCAGTGAGTTCGGAGTCGCTATGTAGTTCATATAGCGAGGTTCGGGATTATACAGATCCCAAGACAACGGACTCTGATAATAATTGTTTGCCTGGTTTGGATACCAATCTGTCAGTGGGTAGTGGAGTTGATCACTGAAAACATCCGAGTAATACAGATCGAAGATATTTGGTGTGTGGTAAAATCCTTCGACTGTTACAACTACTGCGAAGGCGGCCATCAAAATTATCACCTAAAAATTAAAATTGCTAATAGGTAACTGATAACAATAAGTAGAAATTTGATCATACTCTCATCTTCACAAAGAACTAAAACTTTTTTTGACTAGCCAAATAATAGCCAACTTAACACCAACGCAACCTGAAGAACTGTGCAACCCCGTGACGGTCAGTAAACACTTTTTATGTGGACGATCATAACGGAAAGTGAAAATCCGGATATCAAGCTTAGGAAATACGTCTCGCAGTCACTAGATCTTCTCGGTGCTGAGTAGGCTTTAAAGCAATAGTAGGCTTCGATGGAAGACAGTTATTTTATGATACATGCTACGTACCACTGATCGTGCTACGAACGAGTGTCACGGAGCGGTGAACATGGGCCAGGGCCACTGCGGAAGCAATCGGATATTTTGGGTTGATTTTGGCTGTGCTCTTTAAACTTTTTGTAATCGAGTTTGTTGGTAGTCTTAAAAGTGGAGTAGGGTAAAGTGATAAACGGTACAAGTACAACAGCCTGGGGGCTATTCAATAAATCTTATTTATTGAACACATGTAAGATAGATGTCTTTTAATTCCACTTTGTATATTATAATAAAATGCACTTTAACTTCACTATCAAAACAGATACTAGTATTTCGGATAAGACTAATAGTCTTCTTCAGTGTTCGTATCGTCGAAATACTAGTGTCTGTTTTGATAGCGAAGTGCAAGTGCATTTTATTATAAAAGACGTTACGATCAAAAATTGATCAAACAAAAATTTGTACAAATCGGTTAAACATTTCATTAAAAAATCAGATCATGTTTCATTTGCAAGAACACTTTATACATAACAAAGAAAAAATACTGACTCAAACTTCCTTTGAGGCGAAGGCGACTTGCCGGGACTTTCGTTATACTCCTTCCGTCAAGTTTTGCACAGCCTACTTGGTCATCAGTTTGCCTTAGACTGCATCTCGCTGACAACTGCCTTGCGCTTCTTCATGACGTTCCGTTTGACGATTGCCTAATGTTTTTTTCTATTGGGCGGAGTTATGGCTTGTTGGGATGGTTCATGTTTTTGGGCACCACCTAGATGTAATTCGCGGCACGCCACTCCATAGCTCTTTTTTCGTTATGGAAAAATGCTGCCAAATCTAGTCTAATTTAGTTATAGATGTGCACTTAAGGGGGCATCTGGTGCAAAGTGCTCAAACCAAAGGTTATTTTGAATGCAAGATAATAATTTATTTATACATTCATTATGTACTAAAAAATCAGTCACGCAGAGCCACACATACGAGCGTTCCAAGAGTAGAATGAATCTCGTCTCGTGTGTGTACAGCCTTTGCGAAGAAAAATAGTTTGAACCTAAATGTTTCTCCACTAAGTAGAAACATACCATAGCGCAGTGATTCTCAACATGGGGTCCACGGACCCCTAGGGTGCCGTGAAGTCGTTACTAGGGGTACCGAAGAAAAACATTTTTTCTGAGTGGATATTGAAAATTAAATTCTTGTTTCTTAACAGACTGAAAATAATATATTGTTAGTATGCAAAATTGATATTTAACCATGGAGGTCTGCAGCAACCCAAGGTGATTTCCAAGGGGTCCGTGGTGCGAAAAAGGTTGAGAACCGCTGGCATAGTGCAATTATATTGCTTAAGGAAAGGCAACCCACGTTTTTCCAGGCCATTTTGTACATACCTTTCCTGGTTGATGGTCCCAGTTGCAATGTAACTGTTGCTTTTCGAGCCACAGGAGCAGATGGCCTGCCACACGAGATATTTATTTGCGTTACAGTGGCACTTGCTGGTTCAAAACCTTAACCTCCATAATGTGGTTGATGGTCTCATGCGGTGAATGAAAAATCCAGTATTATCCACGACGTCTTGGTTCCAAGCATACCTCCTGCAATTCGTCGTTGGCATTATCCTGTTCTGAGTGATTATCATGTTAACTTGCGCTAGGTGAAACGCGCTACTCCATGCCGGTTGGCACTTACCACAAAGTATTCTTACATTCTTACAGTCGGCTCACCTGCGATACGTGGTGTTGTTCACAATATATACGCGAACGGAGGTCTTAGTGGAATGTACAAAGTATTTCAAAGGTTTTCTTCCATTTATTTCCACTATGTTTTGGTGGTGTTGTGGTGTGGTGTTGTTGACTATTGTTCGTCCCCCTTCATTCCGTGACAATGTGAATGTCTTCAGCCCCTTCCTCAATTTTCTCTCAAGATCTTCCAGGGGTTCCATGTGATGACGCCAAAACTGTAGGTTAACAAAAATGTTGATTGCTTTGAACTTTTCCCCGCATTCAGGGAAAACTTCAAGACACAGTTCCCTCGGCTCAAGAACATATCTTAGGGATCTAGCTTGATATCGATGTGGCAAATACGGGGTAACTTCCCGAGTGCGAGATACTTAAATGATTGGCCACGAACCATGTCCCGAATCATCTCGCTTTCGTTGATCTGGTAGCCACCAGTCTCGACCAATCTACTTTGAAGGATCTGCTTTCCTTAGGGGAGGAGAATTGTGGTACCACGGGTGATGAAATTCGGCAGTAAACGCGGTTGGCGTAGTGCCCTGTTGAAACAAAGAGCCATCGTGTGATTTACAACGGTCAGCTTCTTTCACCAAAAATTTTGGACACTGTCTGATCCAGGTGTCGACATGTCGTTAATTTTAATGTAGAACACATTTAAACTTGCAATATAGGGGTCCCGTATCAAAATATTATTTTGAACTATTATTTTTATTTATTTATCATCTGACCTGGTTGGTCTTAATGAATGTGGGGATGGGGAAAAGCCAATTTGAGTGAAACATTAACTCTTCCCAAATTGGCATAAAAACCCCATATCTTTTCAATACAGAACTTAACAATAACAATAATAGCTTAACAATAAATATAAAAGAAAAAATGCAACAAAACAGGCTAATACAAAAAGTAAAGAAAAAGTAAAAAAAATATATATAAAAGAAAAACAGCAAATAAAACTACAGATTAAAAAGTCGTCGGTAAATAACTGTCAAGTCAGAGACTCCTTATCAGCCGGTTCTTGAAAGTGGTGGATGACACGTTGAAATCTAAATCCGCAAACACCTCGTTGAATATGGCAGACATGAAACGAATCGGATCATGACCACCATATAGGGAGTTCCTATGTTCCAACAGCAAAAAGCTTCGTTGACGGAGCACACGTTCTGGTGCATAGATGTGGAGTTGACCTAATAATTCCGGCGTATCTAACTCACCTAGAAGAGTCTTAGCGACGAAAACAGCTTGAGCTACTCTCCTTCTCGTTTCAAGCGTGTGTAGACCTAATAATCTACAGCGGTCTTCGTACGGCGGAAGATTAATAGGGTCCTGCCACGAAAGGCGTCTTGTCTTAATGCATAACGAACGAATTTTCTTTGAATTGAATTCTTGCTATCCATGTTGCTTGATACGGACACCATATTATTGAGTTAGATTCCAATATCGACCGTACCAATGCGCAGTACAGTGAGCGAAGACAAAGAGGGTCGTTAAATTCATTCGAAATTTGAAACATGAATCCCATCTGGCGGTTTGCCTTGTTAATGATATCGTCGAAGTGAGGTCGGAAAGTGAGTGCAGAATCCAAAGTGACTCCAAGGTCACACTTGTCGTACACGCTCAAGATGTTGATCTCCAATACAGTAGTCGTACGAAATTGGCTTGTGCTTGCGATGATACGATATTACACTGCATTTGTGAATACTAATTGTAAGCGAGTTTAAGGAGCACCAGTCATTGAAAGTGTCCAAGAACTGTTGTAAAGCTAAGCAATCTTTGATGCACCTGACGATCATGTATAATTTAACGTCATCAGCGTAGAATATACGAGAACCCTGAGGTAATACCGTGGTTAGATCATTGATAAAGAGTGTGAATAAGAGTGGGCCCAAGTTACTTCCTTGGGGAACACCCGAGTTGTTCGTAAAAGGGGCAGAGAACACACATCCAATTTTTACTACAATTGTTCGATCTCTCAGATATGATTCGAGCCAACGGATCAGATCAAGAGACATTCCTAATAACTTCAGTCGTTCCAAAAGTATTGCGTGACCAACTCTGCCAAATGCTAATTTCAAGTCGGTGTATACAGTGTCAACCTGAGCACCAGCGTCCATATTACATAAGCAGAATGACACGAATTGAGCGAGATTCGTGGAAGTTGATCTTTTTGGGATGAATCCGTGTTGATCAGGGGAAATGTAGCTTTGGCAGGACGCAGAGAGCACATCGTTCATTATGATCTCAAAAACTTTGAAGCAGGCACACAACGATGTAATTCCTCTGTAATTTTCAACATTTCGCCGATCTCCTTTTTTGAATACAGGATTCATAATTGATCTTTTCCAGCTGGAAAGATAACGACACTGCCTGAAGAAGCTGTTGAATAGAGTTGTCAGCGGTAAAATTAGTACATTCGCGCATTTCTTGAGAACACATGAAGGTATACCGTCAAGACCAGGAGTGACTGAATATTTTAGCTTGTTGATTGCTGCAATAACCTGCCATTCTGTAACAGTGAAACTTCTCAAAGGACATATATTTAATAGAGTGTATCTACAAGCGTGCGCAATTTGATCTGCAGATAAAATTGTTTCATTGAATGCGCTTTTAAAGTGAGTAGCGAATAGGTCACACTTCTCCGAAGCCAGATTGGCAGTCTGCTCCTTCAAAAACATATCAGTAGGTAAACCGTTCTCCTTTCGCTTGGAGTTCACAAATTTCCAAAACTGTCGGGGATTACTGCGCAGGTTTGCTTGTGTTCGAATGGAGTAGCGTTTGTACAAGAGAAGGTTATAAGATCGATAATTATTACCCGCTTGCGCAAAAGATATTTGGCGAAACGACAGCGTGTACGGCAATACAATCGAAGTGCCTTAGATCTGAGCCGTTTAAGATATCGTAGATGTGCATTACCCCACGGTGGCTTACGAGCTGGCCTACGCAAAGGAACATAATCAGCCATGAGAGCATTAATCACGGCAGTGAAATATTCATTGGCGGAGTCAATATCTTCTGTACCCTCAAGTGAATGCCAATCTGTATGAAGGAGTGATGATGCAAGTCCCAAGAAATCAGCTCGGTGAAAGTCAAAACCAAGATCGTTCGGGATATCCTCAAAAATAACAGGTTTCGGCAGACTGATAACTTCTACTGGTGGATGATTTGCATCAATCACAGAGATGGATTCGGCAGGTTCGCGGATCTGACAGTCGGCAAGTGCAGTCTCATTCAATAAGACAAAGTCCAGGATACGACCATAAAGGTTTTCCACGCTATTAATTTGTGTGAGACAGTTGAAGCTGATTCCATCTAATAGCGCAGCGCAAGCGGTAGAAATGTAAGATCGAAGTACGTTGACTACTGGTGCGACATTGTCATGTGTGTCCCAAATGAGGCCAGACTGATTGTAGTCTCCAAACAATAATGCGCAGTCATTACTTCCAAGGCAAGAAAAAACAGCATCAATTGATCGCACATGGTTGTTTGCACTGACCAGATCACTTTTACGATCTGGTAGTAAGTAAATTACACCTACGCTGACAAAACGATCATGTAATTTCAGTTTAACGAACAGCTGTTCAAGCGAAAGATCAACAGGTGTTGGATCAACAAAACTATTCAATGCAGTAGATAGGCTATGAGTACGCCCCCTCCGCGTGATTTACGGCTGTTCACAAAACTGCGATCGTTTCTATAGACAGCATATGAATCACCAAAAAGCTGACGAGAATGAATTCTATCATCTAACCAAGTCTAGGTGAGAACAATTACATCGTAATGGGAGGAAGAGATTGCTATGAAAACTTCGTCGATTTTTGTGCGTAGGCCTCGGACGTTCTAGTGATAAATCGTCAATTTACCATTCAAGTCTGCGTCGAGAGTCAATTCCTCAAATTCCCCCACATCACTCCAAAGATGATCACCTAACGGTGTAAGGCTGCAGGCTTGAAGACCAAGCAAATCTGATGAAGCGACAAAGCTTTGATGATCGGATGACGTCACGCACGCCTGGAAGTTATCACTACTTAAAAGGCGAGCAGTACCAGTCGAAGCTTCAGCAGGGCATATACTGCTGCAAATGTTACCTGACGGAGTAACGCTGCACACTAACGGAATAACGCTGCATGCTTGAAGACCAAACGGATTCGATGAAGCGACGAAGTTGTATATTATATATTAAAATATCGGCTGTGGCAGCCGCGTAAGATTTTGAACATTAATAACTTTCATTATACTTAACCGAATGATTTGATGTATGGGCCATTTTGTCGAAAATATGTTCAGCAAAGTTGTATTAAAATTTGGAGTACGTATAATGCATTAATAACGAAAAAATTGTGTCTTGAAAAATCTTTCCAAATCTACTCGGGAATGGCGAAAATTTTCAGCGCATCACGGTCAGAGCCGTCAATACGGTACACCAACCGAACACTTCAATGACGAAAAGTTTTAAATATAGGTCCGTTACTGATTTGTTGCTATCGTAATTGGCTGCTTGGTGCGAACAGAGGGCTGTGCAATACCGAGAAGGAAATATTTGTGAGCTGTACATGGGTGGTGGCTGTATCAGTTTGGGTCCTTACGTGTTACTTGCAGAGGCTATCATTTTCATTTCCGATAGGTGAAAGATAGCATACACATATGAAAAAAAACCGATTTTAAATCTTTTGACCGATGCTCATTTGTGTTTTGTTCCCGCTTATTGAATGCACCGAGCAAATCTTGAACTGATTTTGTTCGAAGCACCTCTTTCTCGGTGGGAGTGAACTGATTCCATTCGATGGCCGAATTGTGATGTCAGTCGGTTTCAGCAAGTCTTGTCAGATTCCAAAGACTGTATGTTAACACCAGGAGAATAGGTAATTATTAGGATTCATTTTTGTGGATTAATTTGTGCAGCTCCGTGCCAAGAATCAGGACCAATTTGAACAACAATTTCCCACCCGGAGAATATTTTCATTGGCCAACTAAGTAGCCCTTATTAGCGCTATCAAACCACTCAAAAGAATTAAATTTGAAAATCTTTTCCTCCGCCGACTATTATTTTTATTTTCTAAGGGTGGGAAAATGCATACATACATAAAAAAAACGATTATAAAACATCCGACCGAAGCTCTTTCCTGATTGGTTTCCGCTAATTTCATGTACCGAACCGCTAATCTGCAGGATGGAATGGTTGGTTTCTAGTAGTTAACCTTGTTGGATAGACTACATTTCAACATCGGGAGAAGAGGTGATTATTAAGATTCAGCTGGCTCAGTGAACTTACTGTAACAAATAGTTTGTGCTAGTAACGAGGGCCAATTGGAACAAAAACCTCCCACCCAAAGAACCTTTCCTTTGGAAAACTAATTAGGCCTTAACAGCGCTATCTAACAGTAAACCAAAAATTCAATTTGAACATCATTTCCTTCACCAACTATTATTTTCATTTCCGACGGATCTGGAAAACCCTATTTTTAATCATCTTACTGAAGCCATTCCTTATTGATTACCGCTAATTGCATGTACCGATCCGCAAATCTTGAATAGTTTTTGATAGAAGCTCCTCTTCTTTCTCGATGCAAGTGAACTGATTCCATTCGATGGCCTGTCCATTTGGCTTCGAACGCAAACTGAACCAAATCCACTGTTTGTAAGGGGTACGCGAAGGATGCGAGAGTTAATCTTCTTTCCCTTCGATGGCCTGCCCATTTAGCTTCAAACGCAAACTGAACCGTGTACAAAACCGGGGGTCGTATGCGAGTGCGGCGTCATTCGTGTGTTACACCCGTACTGGAAACATGCGTCTGGTAGCGGTATAGGAGGAAAGGTGAGGGAAAAGCAAAAATCCCGCTTGGTTCGTGGTGGTCTCCAGTTTCCTGTTCATCGTTTGCAGAGAAAGGGTCACTAAGCCGAGCGTGTCGGTGCTGGAGCACTCGTCTATCTGGCAGCAGAGAATATCTTGTCATCGTATTGGAGCTGGCCGAAAATGCTGCCCATATTATTCTGCAACATTTTAAATAGAATATTTTTTGGTTTGACTAAAGCAGAGTACCCGAGCAAAAAAAAATGTTTTTTCAATCTTTTTTTGAGGGTTAATGTCTTCGACAAAGTTACAAAATACTATGTTTTGAATAACTTCTTCTAAGATACCACAGACATCAGATCTCATTTTTGCGGCAAAATTGTTGTTTTTTGTGAATATTACCAAAAAATCAGTTTTTCGGCTTTTCCATGCTAAAAACCTCAATTGATTAATTTAATATGTTGTACAAACTTGCAGGTATCACTAAAATAAAACTTTTTGTTGAAGGAACTAATAACGTAAAATCAATATTTTGGCTTTTAAAACTATTTTGCATATTGCTATTTTTTCATCGAAGATTTCTGTTTTTTGTGCATACAAAAAATTATTTAATACTACATTGAAACGGGATATAATTGGACGCATTATTTGGGTGACCGTTATGACGGCTTAAAACATAAAATGTGTTTATATTATTTTTAATTCCTATACATTATTGGCTATTACCAAAATCTTATATTTTACACGCACCTACAAGCATGTAGGACATATTGAGTTGATCAATTACAGTTACAACATGAAAAAGTTAAGAAAAATACAAATTTTGAAATTAATCTGCCAAAGAACAAAGATTTCGGCAGGGATGGGCGGAGCGTAGTTGGTAAATCTATTGTCTTGTACGCAGCGCACCTGGGTTCGAGTCCCGACCCCGCACATAGGGTTAGAAACTTTTCATAAGAGATTTTTCTTACCCGAAGAGGCGAATGACTTTAAAGATAAAACCTCTTTAATCGGAATAAAAAAACCGTTTTAATCCACCTAGTGATGCATTTGTGCCTTTCTCATTTGTCCAAACTACGATTCCATGGCTGGTTATGTTTGATATAGATGTTAGATGTTATTTATTATAGAGGGTTAACCTAAGGGTCATTCTCCTCCGTAGCCATGTTTAAAATAATGGTGGAAATGTCTATTAAATATTCAGTGCGATTTACATACCCGTACTATGAATCGACAGCTACGAACTTGAGTCGCTGTATGTCGACGCGGAAACACTTGAACCAGCGGCGGATCCAGGAGGAGGGTTCGGGGATTTGGACCCCGCTAAAATTTTTCAACTTGTTAAGAAATTTTAAATTAGTTTCGCAACTCAAAATCATTTCAAACCAAATTTTGCACTGGTTTTTCAGACCAACTAGGAAAATTTATTATAGAGGAATTAGAAAATTTTATTCGCGTAGAGGGGTACTTGATGAGGGAAGGACGGTTTAGGGAAGGATGGTGAGTGATGTGGGGTGGAAGGGCCTCACCGTATCCCACTAACTACGACCCTGTTAAAATACAGAAAGCCTATGTAAGTCAAAAAAATTAAGTTGACGATGTGCAGAGTGATTGCATAACCTTTCTATAGGAGAAAGGCAATAATGTTAATTTGCTGTGTGTCCGTACTCTTAAACACTTAACTCCGTATCCGGAACTTGGAATTTAATGAAATTCAATAGCAGCCGTTGGGAACCTTTCATTTGAGACTAAGTTTGAAAAAATCAGTTAAGGCATTCCTGCGTAACCGATGTGCTTATTTTTTGTCACATACATACATACATACACAGACACTCACATACGCACAGACATTTGCTGAATTGGACGAACTGAGTCGAATGGTATATAACAGATGGCCCTCCGGGCCGGGATTAAGTATTTTCAACAAAAACGTTCGAAATTGAATATAATACAACTTTGCTGAAGTCCTCAACCATCTAAAAAATAGATATGATTGAATTATATTGTGAATATCTTTCCAGACACCTAGATTCTATAATGTGTAAGGCCTACAATAGGTATTGTTCTGCTTTTATGAATTTGTAGAACTAACCTTATTGGTCAAACTAAAGTAGAAATCTCGGACTAAAAAAATCAAATTTTGTTGAATTGTTTGAGGTCTTCAGCAAAGTTGTCAAATATTGCATTTAGAACAATTTTGTTGAAAATACCATATACCATATATGGTAGATTTATTTTTTGAGCCGAAATCTTTGTTCTTTGGCAGTTTAACCTCAAAATTTATATTTTTTTCACTTTTCCATATTGTAACCGTAATTGATCAAGTCAATATGTTCTACATGCTGGTAGGTACGTATAAAATGTAAGATTGTATTAATAGCTAATAATGTATATAAATTAAAAATAATATAAATGTATCCAACTGTATCCTGTTTCCATGTAATATTAAATTTATTCTAGGTATAATAGAGTGTCGGGATAAACGAAGTTTGTCTGCACAAAAGCGCGCAAAAAACTAAAATCTTTGATGAAAATAGAGCAAATTCATACGAAAAATAGTTTTAGAAGCCAAAATATTGATTTTTAGTTCCTACAACAAAAAGTTGTATTTTAGTGATACCTCTAAGTTTGTAGAACATATTAAATTAACCAATTAAGGTTTTTATCAAGGAAAAGTCGAAAAACTGATTTTTGGTCATATTTACAAAAAACAACAATTTTGCCTCAAAAATGAGGTCTGATGTCTGTGGTATTTTATAAGAAGTTATTCAAAAAATAATATTCTACAACTTTGTCAAAGACTTCGACCCTCTAAAAAAATGCCTTGATTTTTTTTGCTCGGGTACTCTACTTTAGTCCAACCAAAAAATATTCTGTTTAAAATATTGCAGAGTAATATTGTGAACACATTCTAAGAAGAAATGCTGGCTCTAAAATGACATCTAAGGCCTCAAATAGGTTATGTCTCACCTTTTGCCTTTCTCAATAGAAAGGTATTGCAATTGCTCTGAAAACCGACTTTTTAACGGAGGCCCGGAGGGCCGAGTGACATATACCATTCGATTCAGTTCGTCGAGTTCGGCAAATGTCTGTGTGTGTGTATGTATGTGTGTATGTATGTATGTGTGTGTGTATGTGTGTGTGTATGTGACCAAAAATGTCACTCATTTTTCTCAGAGATGGCTGAACCGATTTTGACAAACTTAGTCTCAAATGAAAGGTGCAACGTTCCCATAGGCTGCTATTGAATTTCTAATGGATCCGACTTCCGGTTCCGGATTTACAGGGTGATAAGTACGAACACGCAGAAAATGTCGATTTTAATAAATTCTGCAATGAATGTATAAAGGTGAAAATTTTTCCAAAATACGACCACAACTGCTTCGATTTGTAGTATTAGGTCACTAACATCCATTCAAAGTCTATTTGGCCACATTGGCCACCATCCTCGGTTCCGGAAGCCCCGGCGGAAGTATCTAAATTCAGAATAACAGTCACATCGGTTTCTCGGAGATGGCTAGACCGATTCGACTAAACTTGGCCTCAAATGAAAGGTATTGCGTCCCTGTAAATGGCTATTTAATTTCATCCCGATACGACTTCCGGTTCCGGAGTTACAGGTTGTGGCGTGCGATCACATAGCAAATTGTGATTCAAACCGATACTCCGATGAAAGCAAAAGAGGTAAAAATTTCGCTAAAATGTCTCTCAAACAACTTAAATTTGCTGTTCTAGGTCACCGACGGCCAACCAAACTTTCGTTGACTACATTGACCACCATAAACGGTTCCGGAAGTGCCCGGGAAAAGCGGCCATCTTTCAAAATTTACGAACTCACATCAGTTTCCCGGAAATGGTTGGGCCGATTTTCACAAGCTTAGTCCCAAATGATAGCTATAATATCCCCATAGATGTCTATAAAATTTCGTACGGATCGCTTATATGGTTCCGGAAATATAGACTAAACCGTCCGGTCACATATGAAATTCCCATATAAGCCGGAACTCAAATTTTTTTTTTTCAAAGGGGGGACCTCATGAAATTTCAGAAATCGAATTCGTATTTTTGATGGCAAACATCTTTAAAATGCATGAAACGTCGAGATTTTATGTTATCTCGAAAACATTTTTTTTTTTTATAAAAATCGACTTTTTGGGACTTTGCCGATTTTGCACCTTTTTTTAGTTCAATATTACCGTGGCTGTTTTTTCTTTTTCAAAATTTTAGAACTCGAATAATGATTTATTTTCCTGTATATAGTTGTCATGTGATGTATAATAATAAAATGTAATATATGCATTTAAAAGCTTTTAATGAATATAAACAACGCACACATTCTCGTGATTCATGATTGAGAAAGGCACAATTGCACCGCTAGGTGGATTAAAATAGGTTTTTTGGATTGATCCCACTGTGTGGCGTCTACTAGTCGCAGACTTCTTCACAGGAGCAGCGTCCCTTGCTGTGTCTTGTCCATGGCTGCCAGTGGCGAATCCAGAGGGAGGGTCTTGGGGGTCCGGACCCCCTCCGATACTATTCTATTTGTTGACAATTTTTAAATGAGTTTAAATTTTATATTAGTTTCAAACTCAAAATCATTCCAAAAAAATTTGGCCAGCAAAACTGATATTAATTAAATACGATTATTACGTATTACGAATTGTACAATTTTCATGTTAAAATCGAAAATTCGGACCCCTCCCGAAATTTTTTTTGGATCCGCCCCTGATGGCTGCTCTCTCAGTAGCGGTAGCTCGTGGGACTAGTCCCTCCTGTAAGCCCGCTGTTCCAGCTCCGGTCTTTGATGGTTCGCAATGTGGCCCACACTAATTGGGATGCGGGCGATCGCTTCTATGATCGATCTATGCTTTGCCAGTCAAGAATTATCGAATACATGTTTCCTTAACCATTGCTCCTTTCTCGCAGGTTGAAACTTGTCATCATCCTTCACCTCTAATTACTATTTCGGAGTATATTCACGCCTTTTTCGAAATTACTAATCTAGATCCCAAACTGAACTTTAAGAATCATATTGAATACGCCCGCATCCGCACCGCGACGAATCCTACTAGCAAATGTATAATCGAATCGCGCTCAACGATAGAATGCAGTAGGAAAATGACGTGCGCGGAAGCTCTACCCAAATAACCATAAGCATTAAGCCATTGCACTATATTGGCTATACATTTGTACTGATGTTGCATTGAAACTCCATTACAGCATTAACAACGCAATAAAGCTCTTTATTAGCATCAATAATGCATAACTGCACAGCCGACATATAGCATTATAGCTTGCTCTATATGCGTATATAAAGCTGATATAACGCGTACATGCTTCAAGGATTTTTAAAGCATGTAAGCTTTACAAGTGCATTTAATGCCATTATAGAGCATATAAAAAGCTGATATAATGCTATTGTAATGCTGTGGATTTGTTTGTTACGCAACTCTTCTTGATGATTATATTCGGCATATTTCATTTCAATCGAACATATGCAATATAGTCCAGGAAGCAAACGCAGCGCACTTACCGTGAAGGACGAGGCAAGGTACCTCAGTTCGAGACTTACTAAAGGTAATTTTCGTAAACATTCATATCATGTGAGAACGAAAACCCATTAAGGATATTCATTACAATGCATTAGAACAGAGTCAATTACTGTTTTAAACAGAATATTTTATTTTAAAATTTTTCCTTTTTGCTCATCATACCGAAAGGAAACATAAGAAATGGTTTTAAAACCATGGCGGACAATGCCAACCAACTGAAGCTTTTTAATAGCATTAGTAGTGCCAATATAAGGCTTTCAAATTTGACATTTGTACGCTTTTGCTATATAATAGCATTAGTACTGCAGAAACGAGCTGTCAATCTCCGCACAGTAATAGCACTATATTTCGCCTTTTCTGGCATAATATCAGCATTAAATAAGTATTTAGGGCTTCACGGCTTTTTAGGACAGCTTTATATGTGGATCTAAAGCAGATATTAGACTACGTTATAATGCTTATTGGTTACTTGGGTACACTCAGAAGTTGACGAAATCGCTATATTTCGTCATGGATGACGAGACACATGAGAAAGCATATTTCCGGCATCTTATACTCGTCATATATGAGGACGTTAGAAAACAGAGGAAGTCTAAGTTTGTAAAAAAATATATGATTTGGCAGGCAATTTGCTCGTTTGGAAACTGGTGCACTGCAGACGAACCACTGCGACCAGTATTGTAGAGCTATTGTTGTGCACCCGGTTCGTGACAACCAGAATGGCCAATGTACAGATGCCCTCGGAATGCCAACAAAAGTGCCGATTTGCACTTCTGAGGTTGCACGGCGCCCTTACTCCCTGGCCGGTGAAGAAAAATCAAGTTTTAGACAATATAGTAAAATTTTTTGTATAGAACAAATTTTATTTTGCCATTATTGTAAATTTCTAAAAGTACACATATAAATGTAGCGAATGAAGTAATCTTAACCATATCGAAGCAATAAATATATAAGAATCGAAAACAATTTTATATATGGACTTAGATGCGTTTCTTGAGTGGCAGTGTATTCATTCATAAATAGGTTTTGTGATATATATTAATAGAATCACAGTAGGATAGCCTGAGCGTGAATGAATCACGTGGAATCAAGGAACGTAAATAATAAACCTTCGTTGCGCTTTCCATCGATTCGCGTAAATTTGTTGCTAAGAAAGTTTGTAAGAATTTAAACATCACTGATAGATAGCCCGATTGCTGCAGCTTTCAACCGACAGTGAAATACGTCACTAACCCGCAACCGTGACTGTTGTGTACAGAAACTTAGAAGATGAGTTTGGAGTTCCGCTCGATCTGATTTAGATTTTTTTTTAAAGAATCGATCGTAATCCCAATCGTGGTAGGAGATTGAAAAGTTAGCTCTCAAGGTTGGTTTCCGACATTGAAAGGCTTCGTGTGGGAAAGTGTCTAAGAAGGAAGGAACATTTATTAGGGTTACTCTGTTTGATGAAGTTTTTTTGGCACTGCCTTGCAGGCTGCTAAAATGATTTTATACCTTTCATTGGCACGGGGTCCTTAAATCCCGGGGCCCCTAGTACAAGCCCAATGTACCCATGCGTAATGACGGTCACGGCTCGTGATGCAATTTGATTCCGTACGCCCTTTACATACATTCTAGGCAATGGCAGGATATAGGCAAAAATGGCATTTTCAATAAAAAGTAACAACTTTGCAAAGTATCCGTGAAATCGTTCCAAGCATTTGTTTGGCAACTTTATATGGAGTCACGTTATAGCATCTCTGGATTTTAACTCCCATTATATGATTTAAAATACACGAAATCTTTTAGTTGAAAATATCATAGCTGAACTGAATAATTTCTCAACAGGTAACGTCAATGAAAAGTACAACTAATGTGGATTGTAATCAAGTTGTTTAACGCTTGCACTGATTCTAGCTGGTTTATGGGTGTAACCGGCATGCCGTAAATAACCGGTCGATCCTAATGATCGTTTGCAGTTGCGTCTCGAAACAGCTGTTTTCTGTTTGTAAAACTCGATTCCTATTCATAGCGGGAGTTTGCATATCAATGACCAGTGGATTGCGTATTTCAGTTGAATTTAGATAAGTTAGTGTAGTGCTTTGAAGAAACAAAATAAAGATTCATTCATCTGTGGAACAACTTCTCGGGAAATCAGTTAGACTGCTGCTAGACAAGCCTCTACACGACAGACATGGATGTTTCGCGGAGTATAAATAGTTCTATAATCGCATCATCAACTACTGTATGCCTATTTAAGCCGATCCCTTTTCTATAGATGTATCAATTAGATAATTAATGCATCAAGTCGTCACTCAGTTGATGAATTGATCTCACAGGTTATGCGATAATATATGCATATATTCCGTTCATTACTCAACCTAACCACGATAATATAATCTGGATCAGTTGCAGTCGCCCATCACGGAACGGGTCCCTAGCAAGGGGTGTCTGATGAAATTTTTCTCGGACTTGAGCGATGGATCGCTCGGATTAGAGGTCTGGATTATAATGTATTCTATTCTGACCAGACCTTTAACGTCTTCTCGAGCGGTTCTCCATTCCGAGATGGAAATCCTCTCCAGACTGATGAAGCAGATCGACACTATAAAAGTGGACAGATGAGTTCTGGTTAGAATCATAGTTAGTTGTGCTTCCGCGTTTGAAGTTAGCCCTGTCGACACGTACAAAACTGCCAAAGATGAAGGTTCGTTCTAGGTTGTGTGAAATTTTCGCTCTAAAAAAAATCCATCGTTACAGTGTTTTGCTGCCATTGTGATTGTTGCCATTTCGCTGGTTGCCGACGGAGCAGTAATTCCTTGGATCTGGCCAGGTGGTCCTATTGCTATTCCTGCCCCAGCAGGCTTAGCAATTCCCGGAGCAACTGTTGTCCAGTCGAATCCACCGGCAGCAGTCCTACTGCCGGCGCCGGGCGCAATTGCGCTCGATACCTCAGGAGCTCCTGTTGTGCTCCTGGCACCTGCTCCAGCACCGCCTGCCGTAGTTGCTGTTCCAGCACCGGTTCCAGCCGCTGCTACTTCTGTTTCCGCTACTCGCGGTTCTGTTCACGTAGCCCCTCTGCCGGGACATTCGGTATCGCAGCAACAGCTGAATTTGGCTCCCGCTCCTGGATCGGAATGACATCGTTCTGAATACTCGAATACTTTAACGGTTACTGGCTATGAGCACTGAGTCCCATTAACGGGCTTAAATTTTGTTATTAATGATCGGAGATTTCCTCCTGATTGTATTGTACAATTACAACCTATAAAATAAATTGCAATTTTTCAACCTAAAGGTTGACCACCAAAAAACGTTTTAAAACATCTAATGAGTTCATGTCAAGCTGTGGTACAGTGATTAATTGTGCGGGTCGTTTTTCGTTTGAAAATAGCAGTTTATTGGATTTTTAATCGATATTCCTAATTGGAATACGACAGGTAATCTCGCAAGGAATTGAAGGTTTTAAAAGGAAAACTACACTGAGTATGGTCCATCTCAATAATAACGGCAACGTGCTTAGCAGGACACCGCAATTTTGAAGTCACAGTGTGTTCACAAGAAGTGTTTCCAATTTTGGACTAGCTTCAGCCTAGTGTAGTATTCTAGTGCCATGATTTTGTAGAAGTGAAGGCGGAACGCAAACTCCTGGACAATCTCCGGTTGCAAGCCTATGTTGTGTGAAAAGCATCATTGACGTTTTATTTGGAATAACCGATAGTTCCGCAATAACAACACCATTGCTCAACAACACCTTTGACTTGCAGCATCAAATCGAAAAGCAAAAATGTTAATGCAAATATTGAAGAACATATATGATAATCATCAGCGAAACTATAATTGTGAAATCCAAACCTATCAAGTTTCCTCAATAATCCATCGGCGACTGGGTTCCATAAAAATGGTGGCAGCACACCAGCTTGGGAACATCCGCAGACACTCTACTTGTCATAACCAGTACCATCTCTACGCAGTGGCACACTGGAGCTTGACAGGGAGCCCCTGAATTTTGGGGGCGCACTAAGGATGGATAAAAATCCATACTAACGCTTGTGTTCGAAAAAAGGTACACTCGAATATTTATAACTCTTCAGTGTGTTGCTAAAAGTGGTAAAAAATTTAATCGAAAGTCGCCTGAAGTTTATACTGACATTGTTTCCTCAGATGCCTCAGATCGATGAATTGGTAGCAGAGCAGTTCGGAATCGCACATTAATTCGTATCACATAATGGTCAACAAATCTGTGTCTGGCAAGCGTTATGTGAATGTGGAAAAATGATTCTTGTTTTTCATCACATTTGCAATAATCAACGGACAAATCTACAAAAGTAAACCCCTCTAAATTCTGCTCTTTTAATATGTCTTCTTAAACTGGTATGGGACCACTAGTGATGTTTCCCGATCAGAACCTAATAACAAAGACTTATCCAGTTTATATCTCATGATATTTATTACTCACTGTCTTAACTTTATGATATCCGAATTAGCAAACTTATATTAAAATTACTTCTTTTGGTGATTTGATTGGATTATTTATATAATATTAATGTACGCTTATAACGATGATGTTAGGGTAAGTTATATAATGTTTCATAATTATTATTGAACGCTAACGGTAAACTTTATATTACACAAATGATTGTCTATTTGCTAATAGACTGAATTTGCTCTCTTTTTATGCGTCGTAATTCAACTTCTTAAACCGATATAATAAATTTAAAACCAAAAGTATGTATGGAGAACTAGGAGTGTTCAACAGGGAAGATATCAATGAAAATGGTCATCTTAAATTTTCGCATAGTCTTACATAAAATGCTTATTACATCGAAAAAGGAATCTGCAATTTTTTAGCTCAATCGGACATCATTAAGGGAGTGCCTTATGATTTCAAAAAAATTTCCCAACGAACTGTGTTTGGGAGCAGAGTAAATAAAAAGATGGCAGGGATTTAGGGTTCCAACTAAATTATAGTGAAATATTTGAAAACAAAAAATGGAACGGAACTTCACAGTTTAAAACCAATGTTTCGTGTAATTAAAAAAAACATCTTTCAGGTAAAAATGAGCATTTTTGACCGAATTTTCTCAACAAAGCTAAAAGATGTTATTTAAAAAAAATTAAAGTGATTAAAGCAACAAATGAAAGTGAAAAAAATAACAAGCAAGGTTGTTGGAAAGCTTGAATCTCCTATTTTATGAAATGATTTTTGTTTGGATGAAAGCACAGAAATATTCAAGACGCTCATCACTTTTGTTGGAAACGAGCGTGCGGGCGTACAAGATTGCACACCTCAAAAAATATAAAAAAATTACCTAAATTAGTTATTGGAGGCCTTTCGAGATCTTCTCATCAGAATCCAACACTAACTTAGTTAACGGAATAAGCTAGCGCCGGATTGACGCTAGCTCCAAAAAATGAAAACGCGATTTGTGTTTCTGAGGAAACCTCTAGTCCTGCGTGATGTCTCGTAAGAAAAGCAGTTCTGATTTAAGCCGATGAGAATTAATGAACCGAAATTTGGTTTGGCTTAGCGGGTCAATGCAATGCTATATTTCTCCTTGGTGGAGGAGAATTGGTTTCAAACTAACAATTAGGACTTTTAAATGATAAATTCTTTCACATCTATCCACCTAAAAGGGCGATTTTCTTAGTTAGGTCCGAGTAGCCCCGGGTTCCTCTATAAATATTCGTACTCGTGCGAAAATCTTCAAAATGTCTGTGTTATGAAAAATTTACAATTAATGTTCAAACCCTGCTCTCCCCTGCAGATGAAGGGATCTTTTCGAAACGTTGCACTATGGGCAGCCATGTGACCAAAAATCGTTTTCAGAAGTACTGAAGTACTTACTTAAATTCAGTTGAATACTTTGAAACAATTACCTGTCCCATTTTGCCAATTTTGCACCTTTTTGCCTTTCTCATATATGGTACACCGGGGCAAGAGGAAATGCGGGGTAAGTTGGAACGAAAGCCTTAACCGTCACCAGAGAAGAGTATTCGCCGAGTTAATTTTTTCCAGCAAAAAGATCCCTTAAACGCACATTTTGAATACCACAAGCGTAAGTTTGAAACATCTCAACGACTTTCGCACTTTTGCTTATTTTTCGTCGTTCGCGAAATCAGAAACCTTTTTTTCCAATTCAGGTCAATTGATCCAAACAATCATTTAGGCTATATCCAGTGTAATGATTATGAAATATCTGATAAGATCATTTTATTTTAGCACCGATTTTCGTCCATTGGTGCACCAGGAAGCCGACCACACAATTATTCTACATTTTTATGACAAGTTATTTAATTTATGTTTGTCATTTGATGGGCTGTTACCGTTTGGGTAATTTGCCTTATTTAATCAGTCCGTATGCAAAGAGAGCAGAGAAGAAGAGTACTCCATACTACTGTTCGTTGTAGCCTGGTGTGATCGACTCGGTGCTATAAATCGGAGTTACTATTTGTTGGAATGTACCTTAGCATGTGCAAGATCTAGTTTAACTAAATTAGAATAAATGTTTAAATAAAGAATATAATAATTAGGTAAGACTTAAAAGAATAGTTATAAATGCATAGCTGATCAAGATAAACACTCAACTACGATAAGCAGGATTAACGGTCATTTTGAAAATTATAGAACACAATTTATAAACACACATTATATCTACTATACAAAACACCTACACTAATTGATAGATCTACCGGAAAAAGGGGGAAAATGGAAAAAGGATACAGAAATATGAAAAAGGATAGGAAATTGATAGGGAGAGGTTGCGTTTGAGACTAGAACAAGTTCAATAAGTTCAATATTAATTCTTCAAAAGGGCTAATGAGATTTTTGTGAACAAACTTCTTTCGCTCATTACTCCGCTGATTCAACATATTTACCCTTGGTAGAATCAATTTCAAATGTTTTCTGTGTTGAAATTATAACAAAATAAGAGAAATCAGCAAAACAATAGTTTGTTTACAAATCTTATTAGCCCTATTCAAAAGTTGATATGGAGTTGTTTGAAAATTAAATTTGAAGTGCCTTGTTTATTTGGTTGGTGTCCCGGAGCCGACCTTGAGAGTATAGTCTCTCAAGCTCGAATTAGCCTTGATAAAAGAGGCGTTTGATGCCCATCCCAGACGGTCCCCGTGGCTTGACCAGGGACTAGGGGTTTAGTCGAGGTCCTTCCGACTGCGAATTGCCTATTTGAATTCACCGAAACCAGCTTCAACACCTTCCTCACTCATTCATTTCCAAGCTGACTGAAGTTTGATGCAGAATCCAATGCCTTCAGTGCAGAAAAAAATTGAATTCATTCAGCAACCAAAGTATTCATTTGTTACATATTGACAAGTTAGAGGTAGAAGGTGACATGCTGTACATTTTCGTGCATAGGTGAACTATGCCTGGTGTACTTTTGTTCGATAATCATACTCAGAGCCAGCAAAGAAACAAAATTCAGTTTGCAACTATAGTGATTTTCAACCGAAAATAACTGAATGAATGCGCTGCACCGAACGATTGATCGACAAGGCTAGTAACCGAAGCATACGCTTCAGCACGGCGAACGTGAATTTAAATTCGTTCCGCTTTCAGGCTCACATGAGGATGTCAATATTTCAGAGTTCTGCTGAGCAGGGTCCAGGTTATGTATGCTATATCATCAATTAAATAAATAGGCTCATTTTTTTAAACTTGGATAAAATTAATGAAAACAAGAAAAATATGCGTTTCTTTCCTCATGGCACCACTATTTGAACAATTTCTGCATGCATTATTAGAACTTCATTCAACCGTACCTTCTTAACGTTTTATGCAGTTTTTAACTAACGAAAAGAACATTGAATACAAAATTACTTCAATTTCTCACTAAATTACTTAGGATATTAAATCCCTAACGATTTATGCGCTATTCTGTGCGTACCCTTCGCCGAAACCTCTGAAACAATCCCTGACAATTAAGTGAACACCAAACAGGTGTATCATGCAGAATTTGGTCTAAAACCAAACCTCCAATTCGTGAACGTAGCTTTTTTAAAGGGGAATAACTAACATCGTTTTTTAATAAAAAAAATTACGGGCACAGGGGGGGGGGGTTAGAGTTACCGTCAAACTACGTAATTACCAGGAGGGTATTTAGAGGTTTGTGACGAAATGCTACGATAGGGGAAAAAACTCAAAAATGCTACGTCATTTATGGATGGTCCCTAAATACTTATTCTGGTAGTTTGAACCAATCCTTTGTCATGGTGTAGTGTTTTGTGTAGAACTCATAAACCCATATCTCCAGAACGAGAATTCCGAACGAAACAATTCGCAGGTAATAAGGATGGGTGGAAAGAGACTGCATTGTAATCGACTGAATGTACGGCTTTTGTGCCATCAACGATAGCAAAATTGCCAACATAGCCTGGATACTTGACACTCTTTTCTAGATATGGCCTTATCTAATACTATTTCCAGTTATGCGTTAAAATACTGGACCTGACATTTCTATTGTGTTCTATAATTTTTCAGGTATCTGTGACCAAAAAGATATCTTTTAATTCCAAAACAAATTCCTGATTTATAGATTTCTTGATTACTAATTTAGGCCCATCAATAAAGTAGAAACACCAGATAATCATAAAAATGTCGTCAAGAAAAGAAGAACGAAAACATTCTCTTTGCAATGGGAGTTTCACAAACATTTCAGAAGATTCTGAAACTATGGTTTTGGAATTCGTAAAATTCGTTTTATTGGTTTACTTTATTTAAATAACTTTCTTTAAATTTTATTCTTTATACTCATTTTTACAGCTCAGTCATTTCATGGATTATATTCGTTTTGTTTATTTTTGCATTTAGAATATTTGACTAGTTTTAAACATATGATCATTTCATATTAATATTTTTGCCTTTCTCATATAAAGAAAGGCTGTGCAATCACTGTAAAAATTGACTTTTTAACCGAGGCCCGGAGGGCCGAGTGTCATACACCATTCGATTCAGTTCGTCAAGATCGGAAAATGTCTGTGTGTGTATGTGTGTGTATGTAAGTGTGTGTATCTGTGTGTGTCATTTAAACTCACACAATTTTCTCAGAGATGGCTGAACCGATTTTCGCAAACTTAGTTTCATCTGAAAGGTATAACGCTCCCATAAGCTGCTATTGAATTTTTAGTTGATCCGACTTCCGGTTCCGGAGTTACGGGTTGAATAGTGCGGTCACACAGCAAATTCCCATATAAACTGGTACCACCATAATGTTCAAATGATGTAAAACATATTAAAATAGATGTAACATTACTCTAGTTTGCGGGTCTGGATCACTAATGATCAATCAAAGCAGCTTTGACCACACTGGCCACCTATGACGGTTCATGATGCCCCCCGGGGAGCCCGCCAAGTTCCCAAGCTAATATCGCACCCATTCCCCAACGAATTCTCTACCGATTTTTACAAACTTGATTTCAAATGAAAGATACAGGAATTTCCCATATAAATCGGTACAATCGTAATACCTCAGAGGCTAAAAACTATTGAAATGGTCACCAAATTACTTCTAATCGCAGATCTAGATCACTGATTGCCAATCAAACATTCTTTGAATATATTATCAACTATCAACGATTCCGGAAGTCCGGAATTCCGGGCATATTCCTCAATTAAAGTCTCATCGGTTCTTCGGTGATGACTGAACCGATTTTCTCAAACCAAGTCTCAAATGGAAGGTAAAATATGCAGTTGAGCATTGCGTCGCCGCTCCTCGCTCCCGCCTTGCCCTTACACCTTCCCCCTTCATCACTCCCCCCCCCCCCTTGGATCACCCTCACGCCCGCATTTCCTTCATCCACCCCGTATACCAAAATAAGATGAAGGATTTCTGATGCATCCTCCACTCCCACTCTACTAACCCCCATTCCCACCACTTTCAAACCCATTCCACTAACATTTCAAAATATAATCACATGAAGATAACATTGAACTCATGCTGATTAAGCTAATTAAATATTATTCTTTTGCTTTTCTCATATAGAAAGCTTATGCAATTGCTTCAAAAACCGACTTTCTAACCGAAGCCCAGAGGGCCGAGTCTCATATAACATTCGACTCAGTTCGCCGAGATCGCAAAATATCTGTGTGTATGTATGTATGTATGTATGTATGTATGTATGTATGTATGTATGTATGTATGTATGTATGTATGTATGTATGTATGTATGTATGTATGTATGTATGTATGTATGTATGTATGTATGTATGTATGTATGTATGTATGTATGTATGTATGTATGTATGTATGTATGTATGTATGTATGTATGTATGTATGTATGTATGTATGTATGTATGTATGTATGTATGTATGTATGTATGTATGTATGTATGTATGTATGTATGTATGTATGTATGTATGTATGTATGTATGTATGTATGTATGTATGTATGTATGTATGTATGTATGTATGTATGTATGTATGTATGTATGTATGTATGTATGTATGTATGTGTGTATGTGCGGATTTGTTAACAAAATGTCCACATCGGTTTCTCGGAGATGGCTGAACCGATTTTTACAAACTAAGATTCAAATGAAAGGTATAATATTCCCATAGATTGCTATTGAATTTCATTTTCAACCGACATCTTGTTTCGGATTACGATTTGAAGAGTACAAAATTTGTTGATTTGTCCACATCGGTTTCTCGGAATTTTCTGAACCGATTTTGACAAACTTGATTTTAAATGAAAGGTCCATCAGCTGCATTTGAATTTTGTGTGGATCCGAGTTCTGGTTTCTGAATTACAGGGTGATACGTACGATCACGCAGTAAATCCCGATTCTAACGAATTCTGCGATGAATGTAAAAAGGTGAAATTTTTTCCAAAATGTAAACACAACGGTTGAATTTGTAGATCTAGGTCACCAACAGTCATGCAAAGTCTCTTTGGCCACACTGGCCACCATCGACGGATCCGGAAGCATCCAAATTCAGAATAACGGTTATATTGGTTTCTCGAAAATGGCTAGATCGATTTGATCAACTTAGTCTCAAATGAAAGGTGTTGCGTCCCCGGAAACTGATATTAAATTCTCCATCCGACTTCCGGCTCCGGAGTTACGGGTTGTGGAGTGCGATCACGTAGAAAACTCCGATTCAAACCGATACCGCGATGAATGCAAAAAGGTGCTCTTATATATACTTACCAAGTGTAATAAGAATGAAAGACATTTCCATAATGTTATATTGTACCAACCAGCTATTAAATCATAGTTTGGAGAAATGAGAAAGGCACAATTGCACCTCTAGGTGGTTTAAAACAGGTTTTTTCCTTTAGCGTTGTTTTACTCATTTTGTTTATTTGACCTAATTTTATCTATTGTATTCATTTCATTCTTTGTATGCGTTACGATCAGTTTATTATTTCATGCATCTTATTCGAATCATTCATTTAACTTATTTTATTCACTTTTTTCGTGTTACGCAATTTTATAATATTTTCCGGTTCATACTTTTATTCTTTTTAATAATCTGACTAATTTTGTTCAGTCATTCACTTTATTCATTTCATCTAGAACATTAATTAGACACAATATAATTTCTTCTATTAATTTTATTACTTTTTAATATCGCGGATGTTCTTATTTTAATAATTTAACTGCTTAAAAACAAACAAAATGAAAAAAAAAATGATAAAATGTATAGACAGAAAACATTTTATTGTGATAAAAATTCTTCGTTTTATTTATTTTTTTCATTCCATTCATTTTATTGATCTTATTAACCTTCTGTTTATCCTGTTATTTATGAACAACAACTTTTTCAAATAGCTGTAACATTGGGGTTAGACAAGATTTCTTCACAAAAAAGTAAAACTAATAATTGTGACTATCACCGTTTATTTTAACGCTAATAGTTACCAGAAATAACCGTAAAACTGAAGTTATCGCAATTGCTCTGATTGGATTCCACTGGAGCAGTGCTGCCAGAGACATTTTCAGTTATCGGTTGAAAAATTATATTCTTCAAATTTTTTTTTCTTCAAATATTTTTTGAAGCTGAAAAATTTTATCAATTTGGACTGCTTTCGGCTACCTTTTCTGCCTAATCGAACTATTGAAAATTTTGCAGAAGATGTTTATTAAGGATTGGTATGTAATAATTCAGCAGCTTCTAACACTGCTAGAGACGCTTCTATCTTGATCAAAACAGGTTCTTCGTGTTTCTCTACTCTAACACTGTTAAGAAAAACGGTTTTGGGACCCTATATGTGGTAGAAAATATTAGGTCTGAAAGAATTAATTTTATCCATATTATTCATATTATTTATCTTATTATTCCAATTTTTTATGGTTTTATTCACATTATTTATTTTATTTATTTATTTTAATCATTTTATTAAATGATTAGTTTCTCCCAGTTCACATATTTTATTCAGTTTCTTTATTTTATCAAATCGGTTTAGTCAGTTCTCTTTGTTATTGTATGACAGTTTGTTTTCTTGAAACAATTTAATTTACTCTCTTAATTTCACAACTTTTTTAATATCGTGTAATTTTCATTTGAGCTAATTTTATTTTATGAATTTGTTTTATGTTAATCAATCTATCCATTTTAAGAATAACTTTTTTTATTTTTTTGCCTCATAGTTATTTTAAATTTTTATTTGTTTTATTATTTTTCTTTAATTTATTCAGTTTATTCGAAGCGTTATTCGTACAGGACTCGAAACTGTGCTTATCTCACATCTAGTTGCTTGTAAACTTAGCGTGTGATCGGCAAACTAATGATTAATACAACAGTGATATGTGTAAGAAATGCCTCATCTCATCACTAATAGGTGGATTAAATCGGTTTTTATCAGTAATAACCGAAATGAGCAAATATTTTACGCTAGCAGATTGGAAATCGTTTATTTCATGATTTCATTAGAGAGGCTCAAATTTCAACTTTGAAAAATCCGTTTTAACTTGCCCCGGTGTACTTAAAGAAAGGCTATGCAATCACTCTAAACCGAGGCCTGGAGGGCCGAGTGTCATATACCATTCGAAACAGTTCGTCGAGATCGGAAAATGTCTGTGTGTGTATGAGCGTGTGTGTGCATGTGTGTGTGTCATTTAAACTCAAAATTTTTCTCGGATATGGCTGAGCCGATTTTCATAAACTTAGTTTCAAATGAAATGTATAACGCTCACATAAGCTGCTATTATATTTTTAGTTTATCCAACTTCAGGTTCCGGAGTTACGAGTTGAATAGTGTGGTCACACAGTAAATTCCCATAGAAATTGGTACCACCATGATGTCCAAAGGGACCATCCATAAATGACGTAGCATTATATGGGGGAGGGGGGAGTTTTGTATTTTGTGATGATGTGTGACGACAGGGGGGGTAGGGGGTCATGTCATGCTACGTAGCTTTTCTAAAGGGGAATAGGGGTTGACCTGATGTCACGACAATCTTACCCGTTTCATCTCACATCGTTTTTGATTTTTTTAAAAAATTTTATGGGGGCAACGAGGGGGGTGAGGGTTACCGTCAAGCTACGTAAATATCAGGGGGGTATATAGGATTTTGCGACGAAATGCTACGATGGGGGAGGGGGGTGTTAAAAATGACTCAAAAAATGCTACGTCATTTATGGATCATCCCTAATGCATATTAAAATGCGTCCAACATTACTTGAATTTGCTGGTGTAGATCACTAATGATCATTCAAAGTATCTTTGACCACATTGGCCACCTATGACGGTTCTTGATGCCCCCGAGTAACTCGCCAAGTTCCTAAACTAATATCACAGCTATTTCCCAGCAAATTCTTGATCGATTTTCACAAACTTGATCTCAAATGAATGATACAGTAATCACACTGACTCCTGATGAATTCCATTCGGTTCTGACCTTTGGTTCCGAGGTTACAGGCTGGTTAGTTTGAAATTTCACAAATAAACCGTTACAATCGTAATACCTCAACGACTAAAGCTCTATTGAAACGGTCATTAAATAACATCGGTTCTAGACTACTGATTGCCAATCAAACATTATTTAAATATATTTCCCTCTATCGACAATTCCGGAAGTCCCGGTTTCTAGGCATATTCCCCAGTTAAAGTCACATAGATTCTTTGGTGATGATTGAACCTAGTTACTCAAACCAAGTCTCAAATGGAAGATATAATATGCAGTTGGGTGTTGCACCTCCCACCCCCCTTACACATATCCCTCCTCCCTTCATCACCCTACCCCCTCTCCCTTTTCGAACAACCTCCCACCTGCACTTCCTTCATCAACGCAGCATACCGAAATAAGATAAAGAATTTCTGACATGTTCTCGATTCTCACTCTACTAGCATAACATTGAACTCATGCTGATTAAGCTAATTAAATACTATAGTTTTTAAAATTCGGGATTAGTAGCATACGTGCTAAGTATTATAAGAATTTAATAGACATTTTCACAATGATATTGAACATAACCAGCTAATGAATCATAGTTTGGATAAATGAGAAAGGCACAATCGCACCATTAGGTGGATTAAAACAAGTTTTTTCATGACGTTTCCAAAATATTAATTTTCGAATAAATGAATTAAAATATCGTTTATTCCGTATTTGAATCCTTGATTTATTACTATACAAGTTTGATGTTCTTCTTTCTTTTTATCTTTGCAGGCCTTCTCTTCCCTGTCTCCGATATGTGCCTCCCCTAATACTAATACAACAAAATACAGTTTGGAATGTGATTTTAAATGTTAAAAGCGATACCTATTCCGGTAGAATTCCATGTTTAAAAGACTGTTTAAAAGACAAGGGATTTGGTTTCATTTGGATTATCAAAAGTACTTCAAAATTGCAAATAAATTTTGATTCAGTGATTTTACCGGATGTACCCCATTAGGAATAAATACATTTGGCATAATGGACGTTAGGCATGAATCGTCATGTTGAAGTATCGCATCAAGGAAATCACTTTTTGTCAGTCTCGAATGGTGAGTATGTAAATGTTTGAACATTTTGAACGCTGTGGAATTACTCCGAAAACTGATCAAACTCGATCAACATTTTAATCTGATTTACACTCTTAGAAAAAAATGAAAACTACATTTGACGTAAACAACGTAGCGACATATTTTTCTGTCTGATCGTAGGCTTTTATATGTTCTGATATGTAGAATTAAAGATTGTGACTCTTTTGTTGTAAAACTCAGACTGAATGACCTAGAAAAAGTCGAACAACTCGTATTTTTACATGCAATTAAATGTAAATTTATGTGAATTGGGACGCTCCTTTTATGTGCATCTGGCAAAACGTAAAGTTACAAGATTTTTTTTGCTGTGTATGTATTTGAAGAAATCTTAGCTCAAATAAAATAAGTCGGAAAAAATAGAGAAAAAACTGTACACTTGCAAGGAAAAAATATCTCTCATAGTGTTTCATATCATGATTAGTCACAAAAATACGTTATTTGTTGAAAAAATGACACACTTTGTAATAAATTCGATATTTCCAGCTGATCGGACTCTTTAGAGTCCGAGAGCGACAACCGGATATCCCGAATTTTAAGTTGGTCGAACAACTCGAACCAAGAGCTATCCTTGATGGATGGAGGGTGACAATAATTGAACCAATTTATCGTGGTGCGATACGATCGTGCGATAATTAATATCATGCGCGTGACGATACGCGAGTCCATCAAAATGGACATTTTCCGCATGACATATCCCACGCATGGTTTAATTCGTATGTTAGGAACGGTTGACTCAGCATGGAAGGCCGTTCTCGTTAATTAGCAAAATTGTCGGAAGTAATTGGATTGGAAACAAGGTAAAGATCCCAATGCAGAATGATATAAATACTAAAGTTGTCATACAGGGATGGTACAGTTTACTGCTAGCTCTTCAAAGTGTCAAGTTAGAATCTTCTCCGAAACTAACAACCTCCGAAAATGAAGGTTAAATTTTAACGTTATCAGCACAACCATTCACTATACTACCTTTTACCTCTTTTAACAGACTATCGTCGCTTTGATGTTCGCCACATTGACCATCGCCGCTCAGGGTTCATACGTCCAATCGGTGTGGCCTTCCAACTCACTCGGCTGGAATTCCTGGAACGGATTGAACAACGGCTGGAGCGGTTGGAACAGCTGGGATGATCACAGCTCGGTTGCCTGGCCGCTCGCATCCGGACGTACGTGGCCATCGGCAGCATGGCCAGCTGCTTCTCTCTACAACCAGGGCTGGAATGGATGGTACGCACCGAAAACAACCGTCGTCCAGGCCAACATTGCCAAGGTCAACCCGTGGGGACTGCCGTGGGCTTCCTACGGACATGGTTACAATAATTATCTGGGAGAAGTCCCAACTGCCATTGCTGCCAATCCGGGAGCGGTTCACGTGGCTCCACTCGTTGGACATGCCGTCAACCAGAAGCTGATTGTTGCCTAACCGTAGTACAGATTCTTTTTTTTTTGCGATTGTGATATAGGATTGGAAATAAAATTGTTTAAATGTAGGTCCGTTTCATGTATACGTTCAAACAGGTTCGGTGAAATACACCCACTACTACTTGGAGATTTCTCGGTTTCCAGTTCGCTGATTTTAGTCCGGGCAGCTCGGCAAAATGGTTTCTGCATTCAACGGACCCAGGGATGATGGCGCAATATAAGGAAATTGTTCTGCAGCTTTGTCGATCGAATCCAAACAAACACGTGAGCGATTTACGCGGTTGATCTAAATTCTCTATATCAAGGTGGTAGGTGCAGGGAAATGTAGCCTAAGGAACACATTGGCATGTTTTGTGCAACAATTCGGTCGGACAAGTTGGTGTCGATCTATTCGAGCGGGTCTCGAAACCGAGAATTTGATGTGTGGATATCTGTTGGCGAATAAAGGTAAAGGTTTGAACTAACCCCACATGATCGGTGTTCGTTTCCAATGCCCAGTAATTGCAATAGCTTGTTCTCCAGTTCGTCAGTGGAGTGCAAACAGTTTCAGAAGCCTAGACTGCCATAAGATCAAACCCGTAACGTGTTCAATTCTCGATTCAACCAAATCAGCAGGATGCTTAATAACTTCAATTTACACCAATTTACAAATTTGTCGTTCTCCTCTATCCCGTGAGTCGCTTTATGAGGAAACATTTGTTAAAGATTCAACGACGATAATTTCAATCCATTTTCTCCGGTGATGCTGTTTATTAAAATAATTAATCTTCGCCGCAAGATCACCCAGCTTGAGTGCAATGGTGTTAATTTAAGAGTCTGCGAGACACGCGTCGCTACCTCCCATAAGCGCAGCATGCTATGGTTGGGCACATTTCCGCGGGCCGAGTACGGTTGCCGCTGTGCGCTTGTTGATCTTGTCTTGGGAGACCTGATTGGCAGCAGAGCGCGAAGCACGCGGAAAGCTGAACTCGTGAGATGCATGGTACAGATACCTATGAACTAAACTCCCTGCATGGTGAGCATTAGTTAACTGGGGTGAAGTTAAGCGCGACTGATCGTATACTTGCACGGCTGCCACAGGTAGACTGGCACTCTGTATGTGAGTTGGCTAGGTGGTGTTTATATGTACATACATTCAGTTCGAGCCCCTAGCTGTATCATCAAGATCAATGTCACATACCGGTGATTATTGAGGGAAATTATTTAAAAGTTGTAACGGGTTAATCATAATAGTAGTCATTTCAATATTTCTAATCCGCGCTCATTTTTAATTTCTATAATCAATCATTTCTAACTGGAATTTGTTTCTTCGATCGATTTAATAAACAGTCTATATTGAATAGTTTGCTCGAAATTTGAAGTCGATTCTACTTTACAGAGAAAATTTCTGCTTTTTTTTCAAGCCGATAATAGTCCAATCTACGGTAAGCTGTATTTTGAAAATGTAGAACGAATGCTTGATTGTCGAAAGGAGGAAAAAATGGTTAAAGTGGACAGGGCCGGCGGAAAGAGTGGGTAGTATGGGTAGTACTACCCACTCGAAAATAACCGAGTGGGTAATTACCCACTCGAAATTTGGAATTATTTCAAAAAATTTAGATGTGCAACGCATGTATCTAGCACTACACACATTTGAAAACATCGATGTACCACAATTCCATTTGCATAAACGAACGTGATTTAATGTGAATGTAATGTAAGCGTGTGCATTGCGAAAAGGGAAAAATCCTTAGTAATAGACCCCCCCCCCCCTCGCCGCCCCTGAAAGTGGATCTTCGTATAGTATGAAGGATCACAAGCAAGTAGTTGAAGAATTCAAGAGGAATGCCAATAGTTTAGTGCGAGACGTGGCGCAAAAACTGCATTTAACAGTTATGTGCCCAACAAAAAAAAACACCTTTAACAGGCCAACGTGGGTACCCGGGTACCCACAATTTGAAATGCTCATAACTATGGCTTCCTTTAACCGATTTGGACACTTTTAGATGTTTTGGATTCAGAAACTCGTCCACTTTTTGATTTTGTAAAGTTGAACCGTATGAATGGATCTGGTTCTTGGTAATCCGGATTTTCCGGGGTAATGTTCCAGTACTAGGGTATGATTTGTAAATTTTAATAATGTCCTAGCAATATTAGTATCAAAACTCTTCAAATTGTCTCGGAAGTCTGTTATTTATTGTTACGGGACCCTATGGCAATTTAAAAAATGGAATTGGAATGAAATGGCCACTCACGGCCCCACGGGAACCTGCTCCGGAATGTCCGTTCCGGGGTCAAATCACCAAATGGTTCCAAAACCACGAGATACAGCCTACTGATACAATTCCAAGAATTTTGATACCCATATTGCCAGTATTCCATTGAAGTTCACAAATAGTATCCCAGTACTGGAACCTGCTTCCGGAAATCCGGATTCCCGGAAACCGAATGAAGTAACCCGATTCATTTTTACCACGTCCAAAAGCGGATGAGTTCCTGAATCCAAAACACCCAAAAACATCAAAATCGGTTGGAAATTACCTTAGTTATTGGTATTTCAGTTTTGTGGGTACCCGGGTACCCACGTCGGCCTGTTACGTAGTAAAAAAATTCAGGAGCCCCTCCTAACTCCCTCCCTTACTATATCAACAATATTATTAACCCAAAAGCTTGACTTAGTGAAGTTCTAAGATGTCGCAAAGTTTCGATTTCCAGCTATGGATAAAACATGGGAATTTTATTAATTGAAACCTAAAAAGGTACCCGGGTACCGCGTCGGATACACAACGGTTAAGCAAAACTTATGTGCAAGACTACACACTAGACCTCTCCACATTTTGGAAAAGTTTTGAAATATACATGGGTCAGCTCAAATTTTTGTTCTAGGTGTGAATTTAGGAACTTTCGCCAAAAATGGCTCAATTTGGACATGATTTTGAGGTGTCTCCAATCAAAAATCGTGTTTTTGCGATGTTTCCATAGAAAGATCACTTACACTCTGATTTGATATGTCCTACATACCCACATATCATCAAAGTTTGTTGCTTACACATATCTTAACATGTTTTAACAGGTGAAAATAGCTCTAATCGCAATAGAAAATTTGTTAACTGGATTTTCATCTAGAAAAGTATATCAAAACCAAGGAAAATTAGTAGTAAAGTTGATGGAAAAGAGCATAAGTAAAATTCTTTTTATGCAGTTAGGTAGAACACAATAAATATCCCTCTAAATAATATTGTAAAAAACTAATACGGACATGAAAAGTTAAGCTTACTGTGAATAATAAAATACATTTTTGAAATAAAATCGCTATACTTGTTCTGCTTGTTTGCATTGTATGACGTCATGCTCGTTTGGATCCGGATTTTTTTTGTTTGGCTCGATAAGAGTACCTTCGCTGGTCTATTACTATGAGTGTCTATATTCCAATTACCAAGCTAAGTAAAATATTCTTTTGAGTTATCAAAGAATCCCCTTCATTATAGTGTACATAAACGCTCAGTATAGAATTGCATTTAATTGGAGTTGAAGTAGTTTTAGACTTTTTTATCTCTTTCCTTCCCTTAGTGCAACGTTTCGAAGGAATATCCGTTCATCTTCAGGGGAAAGCAGGGTTTCAATACAAATTAGTTTAAGTTTTTTCATTGTGCAAATTTTCTTAGGACTACAAATATTTTATTTGTCAAGTAGGATGTAATATTAAATTTGTTTCCGTGAGTGGCTTTTCTATACACTAAACTGATCTCTTTATATATCATCCAACATCTTCCTCACGGCTGAACGCAACGCTTAATCCAAGGGAAAAAAATACTGCAAAGTAAGCATTTGTATTATTTTACCTTTGAAGTGATCTTACACATTACTATTATAGAAATAGCTCAATCGTTATTGAGTAAATTCACCGAATTCCTAGAATTACATATATGTGTTTTTATAAATCGATGTTGAAAGTCGGTTTATTTTACCCTTAAAGCGCTAGTAATATACTTTATACGTCTAAATTTTCAACTGTTGGAATATGGTGGGTGAGAAAAAAAGAAAAAATGTTTAATATCTCCGGCGTTCGTGGACGGATTTAGACGATCCATAGCTTGTTGGAAAGGTATTTTTAAAAGATTTCTATGCATAGGCACTTTGTGCCTATGAATGCCTCTGAATAAATGGCTTTATTCAAAAGTTATTTGCTTAAAACATGTCTGTTTTGATAAAATCACACTTATTTCAGAAAGTAAACATATCCAAAATCAAAAATAATGGTGACCGTAGGCCGTTTGTCTGAAACTATTTTCGTTAAGATCAGTTCAGCCTTTGCAGAGATAAATACATGACATTATTGTACATACATACAGCCAGTGTCGATTGATATATTAGACACGGCCCTATGGGCCTCGGATAGGGTTTACAAAGTTTGAGCGAATCCTATGCATCTCTTGTGTTAGAAACATAAAAATGATTCAATTGTTGCTGCTAGCAGCAGACGGCGATGCTGTTGTAGAGAGTAAAGACCCCGGTGGATGAATCAGAATAAAAATAATAAAAATGATTCATTAAAATATTTAAAATTTCAACTTTCAATCACCATAATAGTCCATACTGTGCAGAAAAGTATTCTGAATAAGGATGTATTTCAATTTTCTGTTTTAGGTGAAAAATTTGGGCTTAATCGTTCACGAAGTTTGAATCCGTGACAAGCTGCTGCGCGAGATTTTTTATAAATCCACCATTTTTATTTGTTTTGACATTCAAAATTTTTTTGTTGTGTAAATATATGTTCATGTGCTGTGTAAAAATACGCAAAACATCATGTTTATCTTATTTTCATGTTAAAAAATCTTAAAAACCCAATGTTTTAAGAGTCGCTATTGAGGAGACCCCTTATTATATTTCAGATAGAACAATCCGATTTGTAATTTTTTCATCAGTATAGCGGAGCACCTCAATATTTTTCCGCTTTTTATTTTTCCTGACTAAGAGTGCACCAAATCTATTTTAACGACTTGCAATTAGCAATGGATCGTAAAATTTGTAAGGTTTATTTAGAGCTATTGTAATCAAGGGAGAGAAAGGCTACCACGAAGATTTTTTCAACAATGTTAACTATTACCGTTGAAACTACATTTTTGAGAATTTGTGGATGCTCAGGATGACATTGGTGCTTCTACTGAATTTTTTTTATTCTATGTATTTTCACTAATAACATAAAAAATGGAAAGGGCACAACAACTCTATTCATATATTTGGTAAACTTTGCATTGTTGTAAAATTATTAAATCAATATAGGAATTATCAAATTACCGATTATTTTGGCATGATTTGCTCATTTTGGAAGAAAACAAAAAAACAGCTAGGAATAATAATGGAAGCATTGGAAGAAAGTTCGGTAGAATTTGGGTTAAAGGTACATAGAAATTCAGGATAAGTAAACTCGATCGGCCAGCAATAACCAGACAGAGATGTAGGACCACTGCATAAAGGGCATTGATTCCTATGCCCTTGACCTATGGCCTGACAGAGTTTTGCAAAACATACAAACCATCGTGGAATCAGAAAACTCATGCATAAAACGGTTATAGAATCAACCATTCAGTGTGATTCTAAAGCAATGGCGCAATCAAAAAGGAGTAATATTTCAACTAGCAAAGCACGAGAAACTTATTCTCAAAGATATTTGTAGAAGATTGATAGAAGAGCAGCTACAGCAATTTTCAACATCAGGAAAGAGTTAGGAGGAAAAACAAATAATCGGAGAGTGCGAGTTAAATTACTATGGACATAGATTAGTTATAGAATTTGCGTTTTGATTTCGTCTCATCTCATTCCAAAACTAACTTAGTGACATGATTAAGCTAGCGCCGGATTGTACCGTGCTTCGCAACGCAACGCAACGCAACTAAGCTAGCGCCGGATTGACGCTAGCTCCAAAAACCAAATTTATAATTAGTTGATCAGTGTTCCGGTTCCAGAGTTACGCCATTAGGCACAAAATCGTTAGGCATACGGACGTTTGGCATATATGTTAGGCATAAATTATCATGTATCACTTAGAGGGACTTATTTTTCGGCTGTGATGGCTTCGGGTGGTACGAGCCTGCATGTTTGATTTTTTGGATGATGTAGAATTAAACTCAACAAATAAATCACATTAGTTTTAGGCGATTATTCCCGTAAATGAACAAATTTCACCTTTCGAAAGACATCACGTGGTTCCTGTAAACCACATCTAATATTCTGTAGACCCTATCTGACTTACATATCACCCTTAAGTGATGCGACGATGAATCGTGAAACGCAGTTTAGGTGAATTTTCTGTTTGAACAATCAGAAGTGAACATGAAGAAGTTATATGAATCCCAATCTAGCATATTTTTCAACGAAAGTTTTACATTCTATTCAATTCTACGATGTGTATTTCAGACCTTCTACTAGTGTGGACTTGGAGGAGTACAAAACATCAGCGGCAGCATCAATATTGTAAATTTTAATGTAAAAAGTTCCATATATGTTAATTTGTTTCCAAAACGAACGATAAATTTAGCATAATAATAAATTGATAAAATGAGAATAATCCGTTTTGTATTTAGAATGGAAAATATTCTAAAATAATTCAATTGAGACGGTTTTAATAAACCCAAAATCTGTGTGGGGTATCATGTGATTGTTACGTTTTGGCTCACATATTTGTCACATTCTGCTCCATATAATTTTTACGTGAATTTATGTTAGTAGGTTGTTAAAATACGTAACTTCTATCTGGAGATTTTACGAGGCCATCCGGTATTATTTACGTGAGTGGATGAAATCTATAAATGTTTTGACGTAGAAACAATCTTCCTTCATTTTTTGAATGTACTCTAGAAGCTGATTAAACTCGATTAACATTTTGTTCTGTTGTATATACTTGAGGAAATCTTTGCTCAAATAAAACAAGCAAACCGAATTCTTATCATGCGGAAACTCAGCTTGCGTTAATTTCCTGACATACAACCGATAAAATGTAGATGACTACAATAGACTCGACACTCGTTTAAAATATATCTTATTTGTACTAAGGTATAAATAACGCACATTAACGTACAATAGTTCTTACACACATGCATGGTGCAATTGTTCAAAAAGAAAATATATACCTTGAAGAACAGTTCATGAAAGAAAGAATGAGGCATTTTATTATTCTTTCAATAAATATACGAATATTGTTACTTCTATATTGATTATCTTCCATATTATTCAGTTAAAAAATTATATTGTTGAGACCATCAAAGATAGAACTACAGAAACTGTCTGATACAAGGCAGACCTTTTTATATACTGTGACAAGTTACCGAAATAGATAAGGTCACAAACGAAACATTCGTAGACGGGGGTGGGCGTAGCGTATTGGTAAATCGATTGCCTTGTACGAAGCGCACCTGGGTTCAAATCCCGACCCCGCACATAGGGTTAGAAATTTTTCATAAGAGATTTTTCTAACCCGAAGAGGCGAATGACCTTAAGGTTAAAACCTCTATAATCGAAATAAAAAAAAACATTCGTAGACTAATAATGCTGATGTTGTCCGCAACACTACAAGTTTCCATAGGTTCTAAAACTTTTTTTTCATTATTTTGCTTTATTTTTCATTATTTGGATACAATTGTATTGTGAAAACATCTAATAGGCTTGAAAAGTTCTTGAACCAAAACTGTTCTGACACATCCTCGACTTTCACTCTACTAGTCCCCACCCCTAGCATTTTTAAAATATGCTGATTAAGCTAATCAAAGATTATACTTTTTTTTTAAAGTGTGTTAGCACTTTCGTGGTAGTTGTGGGACATGTGCTAAGTATTATTATATTGCAATAAACATTTTCACAATTATATTGAACATAACTAGCTAATGAATCATAGTTTGGATAAATGAGAAATGCTCAATCGCACCACTAGGTGTCCTTAGTTCGCTACTTGATTCGATATTATTTTCCCCAATCTATCGAGACTGAGTGTATCTGTTGAATACTCTCTTTACATTCAAAACACAGTTCCAAAATGTTTCGAATAAAGTAACAAAGAAAATGGAAGTGTACACCAGTTTTAAAGCTCGAAACAAAACTGTTCGTAATAATAAATCATAACTCTCTGCTGGGGATGTGATTGTTTCCATTTCAATTGCACATTTAGACTCCTATATAAAGTACTACGCACCTGAATAAGCTATAAGCAATTTGATTCATATGAAATACTAATACTAGCAAACCTGTGGTACCAATAAAAACCAATCAGTGCTTTCTCTTAGTCAAATGACTTGTATGTTAACTCCCAAAAATCGCTATAATTTAGCTTTGCAACTGTTTGAATACAAAACTGCTACTGACTCAATCTTCTCGCCCACCAAAATCTCCAACTAACCTCCGTCTTTCAGCAGGCATAAACGAAACTGAGTCCGCCCGTGCTTTCGAAATACCTACAGAAGCATGTTGTCCAATGCCTTACTGATACAAAACGAATCACGTAAACCAGAAAAATGAGACGTGTGTGCCAGTAGGCTTATTATCATGCGTATCTACAAACTGCATAAATCATTTTTGCAAGACAATTTCCCCCGTATCGTCGACGTTTCGCACACACAAACATCAAAATAAATTTATTTGTCTCAACGCAAACTCACAAGTGGCACACACATTGCACGCTGCTGTACTGAACTAAATTCAAAACCAATCCTACCCCACATTGCAAATCATCGTGTGTACACGACTGGAGCCTGTCGTATTAATGTACTCGACACTCGTTCGTGTATACGAAGTTTCAAATGGCACCGCAGGGTAGAGATTGCACGATATGCTTTGCACAGTAAAGTAACGGGTGCAAGGTGTACAATAGGGCATCGTTATTTTTTTTTGGATTCTCAAGGGCTCCCTCTCATATTGTGACAAATGTGAAAGTAAGATCAGATGCCAAGTTTCACATCATTTGGACAATTCTAGACCGCCGCCCACCTCGATTGAAATTTTTGAATTTGGTACTATGGGAAAATATGGAGGAAAATATATTAAATGCTATAACTTTTGAAGTAGTAGTATTTGAATGGAGGTATTTTTGTTTTCCGAAAAATACGGGAAAATGGGGTGCTAGGTCATTTCGTCCCCAAAATCCACCATTTTTGTTAATTTTTCTGCTCTAGAATTGTCAAAATGATGTAAAATTTGGTATCTGAGCTTACTTCGACATTTATCACCTTATGAGAGGGGGACTTTGCGGAATCCAATTTTTTTTCCAAAATAATGCTGAATTCAAAAAAAAAATTGCACGCTAAAGGCTTAAACTCTTTCGTATGTTGAAGGAATTATAAATACCTAATTTTTTTGTTCGTTAAAATATTTTCGTTCATTTCAGAGATATTAACGCGCAAAGTCGATTTTTTCAGTTTGAGTCTCGAATTACTAGAGAGCGGCTTGATAGATTTTCATGATATTGATATCAAATTAATAGTAATTTCAAGCTCTTCAATTATATATTAAAATATTTTTAGGCTAAGAACAATAAAAAAGATTTCAGATAAAGGTAGATGATTTTTTTAAACATTTTTAGATTCAAGAGCTCAACATTTATATTGAAGAGCTTAAAATTATTTATAATTTGACATCAATATCATTAAAATCGATCAAGCCGCTCTCTTGCAATCTGAGACGCCAACTCACAAAAAAAATCGACGTTACTCGTTAATATCTCCCAAATGAATGAATATAATAAGCCACCCTCTGAATATCTTGACCAAGCATAAGTTTTCGTTAAAAAAATCAAATTAGTATTCTGTATTCCTAGTTTTAAGATAGCTATAATTTTTACTCTTTATTGAAACTCTTGTCCTACATCTTGTAAATAGAATTGTATCCCTAGTTTTAAGATATCTGTGAAATTTTTCATAAATATTTGTTCCCCCTTTTGTGTACAAAACTATATTGTTAGTTTTAAGATAACTGTAAAATATTCCGTAAAATACTATTACTCCCCTCTTGTATATCAAACTGAATCCCTTGTTTTAAAAATATTTCAACATTGTAACCTCCTAGTTTTAAGATATTCAAAATGTAAAAACAAAAGAATTTGGCACCGCCAAGCTATCGCATTTGTGCCTATCAAATAAACGAAATGAATAAAAAAATGAATGAATATTCAATCAAAAAAAAGATATTTACAATATAGTGGTGACAGTATACTACCCTGAAGATATCCGCAGACACTCAATTTCCCAATCTCTACTAGTCTTAACGATGTGCACAGATGTCGGTTGTTAAGCATTGCATGTATCTAGTAGGTGTTACATAAAGACACTTCATAATCTCATGTTACTTCAAAAATGGATTCAAAAGGCCCGTTGTCGGATCCTTCAAACTCCTCAGCTTTATTACTTTTGCGAAATAGTTGTTTTAATGTTATAGGTAGCATCGTTTAATAGGGGGGTTGTAGTATACTTCTTACGCTGATATGCATGCTGCATTGGTAAAGCATGTACTTGCACAAGCAAATGTCCTGAATGTAGTGGTTGTTTGTTTGTTTCATGTTTCACTGATTTGCGAAGGAAGGAGATCAGGCTGATCCAGATCATCACTAGACTAGGTATGCCGTGATGATTTACCTACAACCCCGCAACAACTAAAAACTTTTTCATTACCAAATTATTGACACTAAACATTTTTGATCAAATTAAATTGCTAATTAGTTTTCCATGAACCATTAGACAAATAATTTTGATGAAGATCAAAGTACTGTTTCACGATAATTAGTTTTCGTAGATCGAAATATTTTTGTATTTTCATTTTCTACTAATATTTAAATATCATGGCAAAAAGAATTATCAATGCTTAAGTTCAAGTTCATAAGATATTTTTTTACAAGTTTTTCATTAAAGTGTTTCTAATTTGAAATGCTTGGTTCTCGATGTTAAATGTCAAGGTCATCTAAAATTGTGGTCTTTGATTAATGCAGGTAAGGCTTATAACAGTAACATATATTATTTCATTTCATTGGTGTACTGTATACATCCCTCGATAGCTTACTGCCACAAACAATAAAGTCTTCTTTGGCACACGAGTGCCAGTGCAATCGGTCAAGCCTGACTGCCCCCGGGGTAACGTATTATTTATGGAACCACGCAGCAACGGAAATTTAATTTACAACATCAACTGCGATTAGGTGCAAACCGAAACTGAAATTTGACCTTGACCGTCAGTCAAAGCGAAATCTAAAATTATCAGGACGATATAAACTTCAACATTCGCAATTTTAGAGGACGATGACAAATAATTAATTTAATAGTGTATAAAAGTTGTTGCTGATCGGAAGCAGCTGATCATAGTTTGTTGGATACTCCGGCTGCTCGGTTTGGCAATCGTCCCCACACAATGTTAAAGGTACATTTTTGTAACGATTTGATTTTGTTCAAATTTTTCAGCTAAATTTTTCAATTGACAGATTCTAACACTCACAGCTCTAGCGGCTATGATTGCTGCTCAAACCGTTGTTCCCGTGCAACCTCAGGGACAATTCATTCCACCAGGTTACTTCGAATACCCTTCTCCAGTCCAGGCCCCATTGACGCCGATCAACGCCGCTGTGGACGGATATTACGGTTATAATCCATACCTCATACCCGGTGGATCTGGCATTCCTCAACAAACCCCATTCGCAAATGTACCATTCAATCTGCCGTATGGTCCAGGAGTTCCCGCACAAAACTCATTCATCAATCCGGCTTACAACAATGTTGTGCCTCCGGGATTTCCAGCATTCTTGCCTCCGCAGTTTCCTTATCCTGGTTTTCAACAAGTTCCCCCATTTGTTACCATGCAACAGTTCTCGCAGTCACCACCTCCTCTAGCCGGTTCTCCGCCAGTCCAACAGCAGATTGTCCAGCATGGTCGTCCTTTTTCGGATGCAGCAGCCGTTTCGTTCACTAGTTTTCAGGGACGACCGAGCAACTCGTCGGGTCCAATAGGACAAGGAGTCAACAGTGGAGTACCGCGACCGGTAGTGCCAACGCAAACGCCGTATGTGAATAGCATCAACGGCAATACTCAGACAGGAGGCTATGGATCTGCGTACGGACAGTTTGTGCCTGCTGTTGGTAACACTTTGAATCCAGCAGCCGCAGCAGGGGCAGCTTCACGGCCGAGCAGTAGTCGGTGATCAGGCTGGAAGGAGTTGTTTATGTGGAATTAGTAGAAGAAATAAAGATATGTTTTAATTTATTTAACAAGTATATGATTTTTCCTTTATTAGCGAACATATTGAGCACATAAAGGGAATGTCCTATCAGGTGAAGTAAACATTTTCATTAATTATTCGATCTATATAAATATTTAAGCTACTTTTCTAAGAAACAGCTTAATAAGTATATGAAATGGTAGAATCTTCAGCTCTTTGTACATAGCTTAAACAATGAAAAAAATCCGTGAAACTCAAATATCTAACAAATTTTATCTAAAAATTAAAATCTGTGGTGGTAATACTTTCTTTTCGTGTTTCCAATACTTTAGAACAGGGACTCCAAAACTTTCGGCTGTGTGGTGTTAGATTTTTTTCTTTGAACAAATATTTTATCACAATTAAGATAGAGTTAATTACATTTTAAAATAGAATATACAACAGGAAACTTTATTAGCTACATATATACACTAGTAGAATGACAGATCATTTTACTTTCAACCGGCATACCTCACATACCACCTGGAATGGTACGATTAATCGAACATCGTAAAAACACCGTTCTCGCTTTTGAAACTGCAGACCGTGTCTCGCTGGGCCTTCCCGTTTTATTTATTCCAATTGCCTTCGACTGGCCTCTTAGCAGCGATTGTTGAATTATTAAATTCTGAATTCCAATAAATACAAAACTCGATCCGTTTTGTACCGCACCTCCACCAAACGCGAAGTTATTATTGTTTAAATACCTCCCAACCCCGCTTTATTCACATGTCAGTAGGGGTACGACATGAGAGTGGCGTGTTGAGCCCATTTTTATTATATTCCTATTGTCACTATATCCATTTGAAGCTGTTGACACTGTGTTAAAGCAGCGTCTGTCATATTTGTTCAACGCATTGTCTCAGCCCCTTTTTTGTGATAATACTGTTTGTTAGTAATGAAGCAAAAAGATTTCTTACAATGTATGCATATTCGTATTCATAACTCTTGACTTTTTGTAAATCTCAGAACTGGTCGCTGTGGTTCTGTCATAAAACTAATGGTTCTTAATTTTGCCGATAATGGATCTATTTGTAATTTGATGAAAATTGTTTAAAGATGAACAGATATATGCATTGGAAAATTATGAAATTTGCTATGGCTAATCAAATGTCCTAGAACCCCAACTTTTAGTATTCTTACTAAGACCGCAAAAGTTAACTTTGATTTCTGAGATTTTTCCATATTAGAAAAACGTTATGAAAAAATAGTGACTTTTGGGGACAAACTATCCGAAAACCCACAAAATCTCGTATTTTTTCAAGAAACGGAAATATTGCAATTCAAGTGCTGAAATTATTTCCTATAAAAACTTTTTTTTACAAATGTACTTTTCCTAGTGTTACTACAAAAGTTATAGTAATTACTGCATTTCTCTCTCTCTCATGTCGAAGTGGGCAATGCCGTAATGATTATGATCAAGTAAATAACCAGGGGGTTTCCAACAACATTGATTACCATCGAAAAAAGTATACTTTATAGTTATATAGATTATTTTTTCGAAAATCCTATAAATATTTAATAAAATACCTCGATTACACTGTATTAAGTCGAATCAAATCTAATTGCTGTTGAAATTACTTCAGATTATTCAATTATTTTAAGCAAAAACTGCTCAAGTTTAGCAAGTTTAGTGCTATTTTATTAGATAAACCATTCACATATTCCAGTTCTGCTGGATTTTTCACATTACAAGACGATTCAGAATAATAGGAAGCTGATGAAAAGTTGGATTTGAATGTTTCGTGCTCCACTCGTCAGTATTTGACATCAATTTGCTGCGAGACTAAAGCAACTGGGTGGTACCGAGTGATGTCTCGGTTAGCATAAGCATAGCTTATAAAAAGATCGTAATAAATCAAAATGATCGTATTGTTAAAACGAAATTCAAAATATAAAGTTAACGTTAGAAAAACTTTTTTACTGATAAGTTCTCCATGATGCAATTACATTCAAAATGTTTATTTTTGCTTTGGGATTTTCGTTGTTTTTTAAATATTTTTTTCAATTTAAATTTTTGTCATGATTTTTTGTTTTTTTAGCATTGAAAATGCTTTACTCTACTATATGGGACTGGGGCTACGTGTAAAACTAAAATCTGATTTCGAACTGCGTCACGAAAATATGGCATAATTTTAAACGACTGTAACGCTGTTAATTGTTGATGGATTTGCGTCATTTTAATGCTAATAGATTTAGAGAAGTCCAACTTAAAAATTGGTTGCAACTATAAATTGGTATTTCAGCTGTACACTATGGAAACATTCGTATTAATGTAAAAACGTTGAGAAAATGTAAGAAAACAGACAAAGTTTTCGCTTACGTTTTGTTAATTATTGATGGATTTTCATGATTCGAACACCAATCGATTCAGAAAATTACTAGTAAAAAATTGCTTTCAAATTTATCTGTGTATTTTATTAGCACACTATTGAAAAATCCTTAAATATGCAATCAATAGGCAACACATGCACAACTTTCACAAATTTGCTCAAGATCATCCCTAACACGGACCTCATTTCGACACTCATAAGTGTCCTACACATTTCATCGCTTGATAAAACCAACCAATCCCATAAAATTAGTAAATCGCCATTCCAATCCATATTGAAACGACCGAAACAACCATAACAAAAATTACTCATAAGATGAAAAGAATGATTTCTGTATAATTTAAATGTAAAATTAAATTAAAATTAAAATTAAAAATAACAAAAGATAAATAAAAATCATTTGAAGAATGAAGAGAACATCGCTTGATATAAAAGTAATGTTTTTGACCGAATTCCTTCATTGCCATGCCTGCTCTGCTGGGAGAACCAGTTGGATTATCGCTATTGTTGCTTGCAGGATAGAGAATAAAGGGCGAACACGAAATTATTGCGACACCGAAAATGTCATGCCAATTTTCTTATAATGTTTAAAATCAAACCGAAATTTTAGGGTAGTTTTATACATATATTTACTTCAAAAATCAAAAGAAAAGTTAATCGATGGAGCCTTGAGTGTAAAATTGAACGCATTGTCGCTTGATGCCCTCCATCAAAGTCCTTAGGGACCATTCATAAATTACGTAACGCTTTTAGGGGGGGAGGGGGTACAACAAGTTGTGACATGTTGTGACATAGGGGGGAGGGGGAGTTAGCTAGATCGTTACGTAACATGTTTTCACCGAAGAAAAAAATTTTTTTCTTGGAATTTGTTACGTAATGGGGGAGGGGGGTATGGAGAAATTTGTGACAATTTGTTACATGGGGGGAGGGGGGAGTCAATTTTGGGCAATTTTTGCGTTACGTAATTTATGAATGGTCCCTTACAGTGTCATCCGGTACCAGTTTCTCAGTTTTTTTTCCATTTTCTTAACATGTCCTTCTCGTCTTTGACTGTCTTCTTGCACTTCCGAAGTTCCCGCTTCATCATTGCCCAGTACTGCTCCACCGGGCGCAGCTCCGGACAGTTTGGCGGATTCATGTTCTTTGGAACAAAATGGACAGAATTGGCCTCATACCACTCCAGGACACTTTTAGAATAGTGGCATGATGCCAAATCTGGCCAAAATAGCGGAGCTTCGTCGTCCTGCTGCAAGAACGGCAAAAGGCGCTTCTCGAGGCGCTCAGATTTGTAGATCTCGTCATTTACTGTGCTCTTTGTCACTAAAGGCTCACTCCTCAGTCCGCAAGAGCAGATTGCCTGCCAAATGAGATGTTTGGAGGCGAACTTCGACATTTTCTTCTTCTTAAATTTGTCGCCCACATAGAATTTGCTCTTGCCGGTGAAAAACTCCAACCCCGGAATTTGCTTAAAATCGGCTTTTATATACGTTTCGTCGTCCATCACACAGCAGCCAGTTTGGGAAGTTCTGTACCTTGTATGTATGTAGTCCAGCTCTCTTCTTTGCATTCTGGACGTAGCTCTGCGACATGCCGATCTTTTCAGCCAAATCACGGCTTGAGACGTTGGGATTTGCTTCAATCATCCGCTTCACCTTTCCCTCCGTCTTCTTGTTCTCCGGTCCTGGTTTTCTTCCAGCTCCTTTGCCGTGGTCCAACATCAACCGCTCCTGGAACCGCTTCAACACTCTGGAGACGGTTGAATGGTGAATGTTCAACATTTTTCCCAACTGCCGGTGCCACACGTCAGGAAATTCCAGGTGTTTGGAAAGAATTTGTTTTCTCGACTCGCGTTGGTTCACCTCCATTTTCGTTGAATCGAAAAACACGACTTCGAGTTTGACAGCATGTAAACAATACACATCAATGAGAAAGTGTGCAAAATTTGGTTGATTTTTACCCAATGGTAAAAAAGTTATGTCCTGTTGAATGTATCGCAATAATTTCGTGTTCGCCCTTTATGTAATGGAAAAAGAATTCAATTAGAAAATTCCTTTTGTTAACTTGTGTTAAGTTTGTGCTTGTTAATTCTGTTCCTTTACCAGTGCATCACAATATAAGCAAATATTTCTCAAAATAATCTACCAACCCGATGGTTTTTGCAAAAGCTTTAAGGAAATCAGTGAATGTGGCAACCATGCCACTAAGCGAAAGCCACACCAGAAAGAATGACGAAAACATTTTTATTTGTCACACAAAAGGATGGTCTCCCAACTGCACCAAAAAGTTAATAAAAGAGATCGCCTTGTGTTACATAGTGCTCATTTGACATGAGCTGCGAAAGAGGAATGTTCGTCTGTGTGTATACAGCAGAAACGAGTCGCCGAAAAGGTTCGAATTGTTTTAAAGGATTCTCGTCCCGTATCCCAAAACATAGTTGTTAGCAAACCGTCCTTATTAGGATGAATATATAACGGAAAAAATTGATTTGCGCCTTTAAGGGTTAATAATGCTGCTTTTTAAATGTAACTGTGGTCGTGTCTTGTACACAACCCTTTTATTTTTTTTTTGTGAAAAATGACTTTTTAGTGCAAATTTTTTTAGTGTGGAAGTGTTCATTTCCTGTTACTCAGATAGTTTTGCTGTATAAAATACGGTTATCGTAATTTTTTTGTTGAAAATGCTACATGTAAGAACTTCTAGTCTCTTTAAAGAATTGCTTTTGAGTCAAAATGATGAATCGATGATGGTCGGTAACGATTGTAAAGATTTTCGGACGGATCTTCATGGAAATCCTCAGAAGCATCTCGACAGTTTCTTGGCTTTTTTTAGTTTTGATGATCTCTTATGTATTTTGGACATAATTTAGATTTTCGTTCAGAAATTTGGGAAATTATAAGTGCTTTTATAATTCCAGAATGTTATTTTATGCGCTAAGATATTGCACAAGCTAGGCCAAAATGCGAGCTACTCTAACAGTGCAGAATTGCTTAACTAACAAGGACTTTTTGAGCCATACTAAAGCATTTAAAACTGAGAACCATTTTAAAATGATGTTATCGATGTTTAGTATTATATAGACTGAAATATTAAACCAAATATACACACAAATTTCATTAATCATGGACAAAACCTGTTCTACCCACGTTATCCGCCGGCCCTGGGTGAAGAAAGCAATGTCATTACGCAACGTATACTTCATTAATACAACCGTTTTCGTTAATAGCTATTTCAAGTCACCGTAGAAATATAACTACAAAAACCGTTTTTTCCACCTAGCAGTGAGACATTTCTTACACTGTTGGATCATTCATTGGTTTGCAGAATTCATGGCACCCAACTACAGGTAGGATGAAAACAGCTTCGAGTCCTCCAAGAAGAAAACACTGAATAAACTGAACAGATGATACAAAATAAATAAACAAATTATAATATATGTAAGCGATATAGCTTCCGATTTTTGGTCATATATCTCCCCATAGTGCAACGTTTCGATATCTCGTCATCTTCAGGGGAAAGCACGGTTTGAACGCAAATTAGTTATAGTTTTCTCATTATACAAATATTTTGTAAATTTTCTTAAGACTGCAAATATTTTCTTTGACAAGTAGTATGCATTATTATATTTGTTTCCGCAAGTGGCAAAAACTTGTTGTAGGGAAAGAACAGACAAAAAATTGCTATGTCTTTCCAAACTTTGGACATTAACAAATATTTTGATACAACTTAGAAATGGATAGAGCAATATTAATATAGATGTGAGTCGTAACAGTCTCCACGTACCCGTGAGTAACAGGAGGTGATGAATAGAACCGTGGCATTATTTTTAAAAAGTATGTGATATTTTAATTCCTTGCATCTTTATTTTAAATAATGTAAATGCTATTTTTTGTACCATGACCAGTATAACCTAAATTTTTCAAAAGAAGTTAAATGTTCACTAAAGTTTTGAGATTTAAAAATGCAGCGACGATTCCACGAGTATAATATAAATATGCATTATATGAGAAATTTATTATTTCACTACTATGCATCTTAATGATCTATATGTTTATAAATCTATCTCACGGCTGAACGCAACGATTTCCATTTTGTGGTGAACTTACACGCTGTTTTGTCCTTGAAGTGCAGTTGTATATTAAGAAAAAAACTAATCCATTGTTGAGTAAATTCAAAACATATTTTCGGAATTGAATTCCTTGAATCCCTTTGATGTTTTTTCATACCCCAATATTCAAAATAGGTTTATTTTTGACCCCAAAATACCCTCTTGATGCAACGGTCTTATTTTTAGTTATTGAAAATCGATAAATGAGGAATAACAATATTAAATGGTCAATATCTCCGCCGTTCGTGAATCGGTTTGACAGGTCATAGCTTGTTGTTGATTCTTTTATGGTCCTTAGTAATTGTGTGAATTTTGGTATTAATCGGCTGTGTCTACGGAACCTCCTAAAATTTCAAAGTTTATATGGATTTTAACCCTTTCAAGCCCGACTTTTTTCTAGTGCATGTAGGGTTTCAAAATTATTTTTCCTTGAAAACGGTGGGGTCAAGAGACACGAAAAGCCTATTTTCATAAAGATAGGTGCTTCCATGGCAGTGCTAGAAGCTGGTCAATTTTTACCTTCTAATGCTGAATACAATTCTCCTAGAATAATTATAATAGTCCAATTACGTGGAAAACGTAGTCAACGACAGTCTAATTTGATAAGTTTTATCAGTTTTCAATAATATTGCACCATAACGAAGATATATAAAAAAAATCATTTTCCATCGTCAACGTAAACTGTCCCTGGCAGCACTGCTCCATCGGAATCCAATCAGACTAATTGCAATAACTTCAGTTCTAGAGCTGATCCTTGTAACTGTTAAAACTCAAATTAAAGGCAATAATCACATTACTGAGCCTTACTTGTTTTTGTGAGCAAATCTCGACTCAATCAAAAGTTATAGCTGTTTAAAAACGTTGTTGTCCACAAACAACATGGGCATGAATGGGTTAATTAATATTGAACATAAATTCTCAAAAAATCACCTCATCAACCAATTAATGAGAACTTGTTTTTGGAAGCTTCTGTATAAAACAAATCATTTCTTTTGATATATTCAAGTGTAAACAATACTTGCCACCCGTCGCCCTTGTATGGCAGATACAGCTATTCGAACAGTGCTGCCATGATTAATAATCAAAAACCACTTGCTTTGAAGTTGTGCTGCTTCTTTAGATAATAACATTTCCTATCGATTTTTTTCAAACATGTAATGTTCCATGAATATGTTTACTAGGAGAATACTTTTAGAAATATATAGTGTTCTCATTAATTCGTTGATGAGGCGAATTTATTTTCAATGTTAACCGGCTTACCATACTAATTTCTATATAAACTTTGATATTTTTGGAGGTTCCGTAGACACAACCGATTGGTATCAAAATTTGCACAATCACTAAGGACACACCCATACAGACATCATCCCAATTTGTCGAACAGTCGATTGGTATATGAGACTCTTCAAAATTTGAACGAATCCTAAGCATTTCTTTAGTAAGAAATGTAAAAACGTGTTTGCAAAGAGGAAATCATTATTTGCTTAGTCTGAATAGAAAACGATAGGTCATAGCACTTTGCATGAAATTATTTAACCTAACATTTAGACAGTTCAGAGAGCTTGTTTATAGCTTCCAACAATTGATTGAAAATTATGTATTTTTTATGTCAATAAATAATTTAGTGATTAAAAATGTTTAGTGATTAATGTAATTACCAATAATTTGATTTAAAAATTATCGAAATCGGTCTACTATTACTGGTAATATTGAATATAAGGTGTAGATACATTCTTTAAATGCGAAAAATGATAATGTCCGGGAAAACCTTGAATATATTTTATTTTTTGTTCCAGAGAAGTTTGGAATACTATCAACATAATTAGCCTCCAATCCGTTTACGTAGGAACCAAAAACCACATGTCTTTGTTGTGTCGATATACTGCCCATAAAAGCATAAGAGTCCCATATGGATTTTTGTCGAAAATGAGTTATCTGTTGAATTGTATTCTGTATCACTACTGAATCACAATGCACATATAGGATTACCAGATTTGTTTAGAAAATGTCGAAAAAATACCAAACATGCTTGTCCCATCGCATAAGGCTCAATGAAAATGTAAATCTTGAACGGCGTTTTTCTCGGCTTGCTGTTTTTCATTATGGGACTCTTATGCTTTTATGGGCAGTATACAATCTTATGACTTTTTGCCTTTTGTCGTGACTAACGACTTACCTTTCAATATAGGGGCCCCTTTTCAAAATTTCGGAAGAAAAATGATGTAAGATTTTGAACGCTTATATCTTTTGTTGTACTGAATGGATTAAATCAATTTCTTCAGCATTTTGTCGAAAATATTTGTACCAATGTTGTATTAAGTTTTGGAATATGTAGGACATTCATTATCAACGGAAAAATAGTGTTTTAAAAAGTCTTTCGAAAACGACTCGGAAAAGTGAAAATTTTCAACCCATCCCGCACAGAGCCGTTAATATGGTGCAGCAACCGAACAATAAAATAATGAAAATTTTATATATAGGTCCACTACATGTTTGTTTCTATGATTATTCGTATTGGGTTGCTTGACGAGAGCAGTTGGTAGGGGAAAGCCGGCATATTAGTTTTGGTTATGCTATTAGAAGCTCAAGCACGCCACGAGAATGAGTGAGAAAGCGATAGTAGTGCATATTAGCGAAAGCGTTACGTACATTTTGAACCTTAATAACTTTTCTTCAATTAAACGGATTGCCAATCTTGTTTCATAAATCGGAAGGAAAACGTTCAACGCTTGCTACCGATACGTTGTTTGCTATATAAAAGTTGTTTAAATAGTTCAAAAACTACTTTAAATGAGAATCAACATTAATGATTAAACCTGTAAATAGGGGTGTCGCAACTTTTATCAAATCCAGACGTGTGTAAGACGCAGTGCATAACAGACGTGCGTGGTCGTGAGAAGCTGCATCGGACGACCAATCAAATCGGCTACCACCGGAGAGAAGAAACACGTTGGTGGAGGTGGTGGCGGTGAGAAGGCCAAAAAGCCAAAGGCTAAGAAACGCAGTCACTGAAAAGGCGGTAGTAACTGCCACTAAAAATGCCACCAAAACATCGAAGGCTGCAGCGAACAAGCCAAAGAAGGCCGCCAAACCTGCCAAGAAAGCTGCTCGAACAAGATAAGTAAAATCACGCGTCTCTAATGTTGCTAACAGTCCTTTTAAGGACTAACAAAATACTTGTAAAGAATTAGTGGTGCTTATTTTCCGTTAGCGTTGTTAATTGTAGATGGATTTGTGTCATAGTTGTATGCAAACCGTCCTTACGAATTTTATTAGGAAGTTCTTTTTATTAATTTGTATAATTAAAAATAATTATATAAGAAAATATTTTTCAAATTAATCTACAAACCTGAAGGTTTTTGCAAATCCTTCCAAGAAAATCAGTGAATGTGGTAACTCTGCCACTAAGCGAAAACTACACCAAAACGAATGATGAAAATATTTTCATTTATCGCACAAAAGGATGGCCTTCCATCTGCATTGAAAAGTCAATAAATAGGAACGCCTTGATGCAAAGCGTGCTCATTCGGTGTGAGCTGCGAAAGGGGAAAGATCATATGTGTGTACGCAGTAAAAACAATCGTCGGCAAGGTTTGAATTGTTTCAAAAGATTCTCGTCTTGTATCAACATAGTTATCTACAAACCGTCCTTATTAGGACGAATGCAAAATGGAAAAAGAATTTAATTAGAAAGTTTCTTTTGTTAACTAGTATTAAGTTTGCGCTTGTTAATTCTTTTACTTTTACCAGTGAATCATAAGAAAATGTTTTTTTAATTTACAAACCCGAACGTTTTTGCAAATCCTTTCAAGAAAATCGGTGAATGTCGCAACTCTGCCACTAAGCGAAAGCTACACCAAAACGAATGATGAAAAGATGGGTTGGTAGTGTATATGACATAACAGGGGTGTCGTGACCACATTTCGAAGTTATTTCAAATCTTGCAAAGCATAAATTGACATAATTTCAATGATTGTTCCTTTATGAATGAAATGACAAATTTTCAGGTTAACGCGGTAATAACTTTGCAATTTATAGAACAATTTTATATTTTTAGTTATCATATAATAACTGTCATCTCTTCCAAACAACTTAACCCTCTGCTGCCAACCCCGTGGTTTTTCAGGGTTAAGGAGAATCATTGTAAAATGTTCAATACACGATTTTATGTTGTTACCTCCACTAAAACACTTCAGAACACTCCCACCTGTCATACATGTACATTGTTTGCTTGTTGAAATCATTATATGAAATTATTGACCTGTATTCAATGCGGAGAACTCGGTAATAAAATTGTTTTGCTGAATATACTAACGAACGGGATCCCCAGGAAAATTTCGCTGAGAGCGGTGAATCGAACCTAATGCGTAAAATTTAGCCATTTGAAAGAGATACAAGCAGAATTTTAAGAATATGATAATCGTGGTTATGTCGCGGACATTACCCGCCCCTAGTTTTTCGCTAAGCGTGTTCATTTCTGTACGCTAGGAAAAAGATTCCGATGGTCGTTTTGAGAGATTTTTACATTGATATTTCAAAGTAAGAAAATATGAAATTTGTTCATTTCATGAATGAATGTCTCAACGAGCTTAGAATGCTGCGCATCCTCTATCAACGCAGACGCCAACAACAAAGGTTCTTTTTAGAACCACCATAATTATTATAAAGAATAACTTGAAACATTCCCACATATTTCAGTGAGTATCATTCGATTTGAATTACAAATCAAACGAGTAGTCACGACACTCCGGTTATGTCCTAGACATTACCCACCCATCTTTTTCCTATAAAGAAAGGCTATGGAATCACTGAAAAAATCGACTTTCCAACCGAGGCCCGGAGGGCCGAGTGTCATACACTATTCGATTCAGTTCGTCGAGATCGGCAAATGTCTGTATGTGTATGTGTGTGTCATTTAAACTCACACAATTTTCTCAGAGATGTCTGAGCCGATTTTCACAAACTTAGTTTCATCTGAAAGGTATAACGCTGATATTGAATTTTTAGTTGATCCGACCTCCGGTTCCGGAGTTACGGGTTGAAGAGTGCGGTCACACAGCAAATTCCCATATAAACTGGTTCAACCATGATGTCCAAATGACGTAAAACATTTTAAAATGGGATTCAACATTACTCTAGTTTGCGGGTCTGGATCACTAATGATAAATCAAAGCAGCTTTGACCACATTGGTCATTCATGATGCCTCCGGGGAACTCACCAAGTTCCTAAGCAAATATCACACCTATTACCCAGCGAATTCTCTACCGATTTTTACAAACTTGATTTTAAACGAAAGATACAGTAATGCCATTGAATGCTGCTGAATTTCATTCGGTCCTGACTCTTGGTTACGGAGTTACAGGTTGGTTAGTAAGGTTACACTGGAATTTCCCATATAAATCGGTACAATCGTAACACCGCATAGGCTAAAAACTATTGAAATGGTCACAAAATTACTTTGATTCGCGCGTCTAGATCACTGGTTGCCAATCAAACATTCTTTGGATATATTGTCCACTATCGACGATTCCGGAAGTCCAGAATTTCGGGCATATTCCACAATTTAAGTCATATCGGTTCTTCGGTGATGACTGAACCGGTGTTCTCAAATGAAAGGCAACATTTGCGATTGAGTATTGTTTCGCAACTAAGCACCTCCCTCCCCACGCCCTCCTCACCCTTGCCCTCACACTTCGCTCCTCCATCACTTCTCTCCCTTTGGACCACCCTCACATCCGCATTTCCTTCATCCACCCCATATACCGAAATAAGATGAAGGATTTCTGACATATCCTCCACTGGCACTCTACTAAACCACCACCCGTTCCGCTTCCAAACCCATTCCACCAATATAATCACATGAAGATAACATTGAACTCATGGTGATAAAGTTAATTAAATATTAGGGGAGCCCGGGGCTAGTTGCTGGTTGGGGTAAGTTGGCAGAATCCCTTTGTCTTTGTTTCTATTAGACAGACAGCGCTGCCTCTCATTATGTACCTCAAGTTATGTGAAACCCATTGCCCAATGTAATTTAAATTTTTGTTAAAAAGCATTTTGTTTTGTAAAAGTTGTGGACGATATTGTGTTTTCGAGCATACCATGTAATTTTTTTAAATTTTAAACACTTTGTGTTATTTAGGGTGATTTTAAATCTATTTCCCAATTGTTTTTATTTTTTGATAGTGCGTAAAAATAGCTTTAAGTATCCGTATAGTTATTAAATCTATCCATGAATTAAAGTTATTTTTTAAATAGTTTTTTGTAAAATATGCTGTTGAAGTAAGTTGGCGGTGACGCACGCGGGGCAAGTTGGCGCTACTATTTACAGTGTAAATATAGCCATCAAATATTTTTATTTTTGGAATTCACTCCAAAGGAAAACTTTGTGTATCTCGTCAATGCAGGGGATATTTACTTCGGCCAATCGCCTGAAGAATTTCGAAAATATGCTTTTGAATATGGAATACGCGTCAAAGTAAAATGCAGGGGTATTGAGACTGAAATATATTGGCAATTGTCGGTTAATATACAATTTTATTGAAAAGACATTCAGCACGAACCTTTGCTTTAATTGAATCTCCATTTTCTGGCGCATTCATGCTTACCGCCAACTTACCCCGGGGCCGGGATAAATTGGCGGGATTTCCGCGTCACACATTTTTGTCTATAAAAACGAAGACACTGCACAGTGTTTTATAACATCGTTTTCGTGCTCAAAATTAATAGCGTCTAAACCGTTAACTTTAGAAGTATAGTTTGTTTGGAGAAGTTGTTGTTTTTATGATTACGCATCCACAGGAGCATACCGTTCAGTGATTAATTCACCTATAAGTGATATATAAAATTTATTTTCTGAACTAATTGAGATAGAGACTTTGTGTCTTCGACAAAGTTGTGGCAAATATTACTAAAAAAGAAATTGCTGAAGACACCATATATCTAACTTCAATAGTTTACGAGTTATGGAACATATTATATGAAAGACCTCTTAAAATTAGTTTTTTCATGATAACTTTTTTAGGCATTCTCGTATCTTCTTGGAATCTTCCACAAAGTTGTTTGCGGTATCGAAACATATTTTTGCCGAACATAGTTACTTCCTATCTGTTGAATTCAAAAAGATATTCCAAATTTTAAGATATTTTTGGGGTAACTTCTACCTTAAATAATTCGTTAAGGAGCAAAAAGGAGCAAACAACATCATAACATACTGAAAGTACTAGCTTTTTACTTTCATATAATGGCCCGATTGTTAGTCGACGCGATTCTCCCCGAGTGTTATGTTCAATACAATATGCCATCGCAGTGGTATAAAATGAAATATTCAAGCGCACAGCGACAAACGGCTTCATGCTTTATGCAACATGCAATGCCTTTCAAAAATCAAATTATAGTTTTGGATGTATTTAATAATGTAGATATTTTCATTATACATGCAGAATGCGTTGCAGAAGACAAAGAGTTAAGTAGCCGGGAAACTCTAAGCTTGTTCATTGACCCTACTCCACGCTTTTCTAAACGTTCTTACTTCAAATCCTTGCTCTTCCTTGAATACTATGGCTCTTAATATTTGAAAAATACTTCACCTTCCACTCCCGTACTAATTAAATGTCGTTAAAATATATAAAAATATATAAATTAGATAAATAAATTTATTTTTATTAATCGTTTTCTTCCGTCATCTTCAAAGCTTTCTTCTTCCGCTAGAAGAGCATGGCGTATTCTAAAACGTTTTATATTTTTTTAGCCATCTCCGAGCCTCAGTCACGACAGAATCCACATTGTGAACAGGTGACATTAACAAACCTTCTGGTGGGATTTCCATAATTTTTTCAAGCTTACCAGTATCCACTAATTGTTTAAATTTCACGTGACACACTTCTCGAACGCACGATATGCTACTATTCGTACTTTGATCTTGATTGTGGTCAAAGTTCTCTTTTCCTTTTTTTTGGACATCGACAAATATGTTTTATGTTTTATGACATCGATGAATATGTTTTATGCAATTTACCATGAAAAAATGAAGCTGCTTATCGCATTGCGCTTGAAATTTTCATTTTAAACCACTGTGATGGGATATTGTTTTGAACATAACAATCGAGGCGAATCGCGTCGACTAACAATCGGGCGACTATATAAAAGTAAAAAGCTAGTACTTTCAGTATGTTATGGTGTTGTTTGCTCCTTTTTGCTCGTTAACGAGTTATTTAAGGTGGAAGCTACCCCAAAAATATCTTAAAATTTGGAATATCTTTTTTAATTCCACAGATACGAACTAACTCTGTTCGAAAAAAATGTGTGTTTCAATACCGCAAACAACTTTGTGGAAGATTCCAAGAAGATACGAGAATGCCTAAAAAAGTTATCATGAGAAAACTAATTTGGAGGTGTCTTTCATATAATATGTTCCATAACTCGTAAACTATTGAAGCTAGGTATATGGTGTCTTCAGCAATTTCTTTTATAGTAACATTTGCCACAACTTTGTTGAAGACACAAAGTCTCTATCTCAATTAGTTCGGAAAATAAATTTCGTATATCACTTATAGGTGAATTAATCACTGAACGGTATACTCCTGTGGATGCGTAATTATAAGAACAACAACTTCTCCAAACAAACTATACTTCTAAAGTTAACGGTTTAGACGCACGAAAACGACATTTTGAAACACAGTGCAATGCAACAAACACTGTGATAAAATTCAGGGATGTTGGCTACAGCCGCATGTCCTATTTTGCAAGATCTATCTACTTCAAAGCGGTAAAAAATGGAAACTGAAAACACCGCAAACTAGCCCCGGTCTTCCTTATACTTTTTTGTTTAAAGTAAGTCTGCGTCTATTTTCGTGGTAGTCGTGTGATGCGAGCTAAGTGAAATAAGTATGTAAAAGACATTTCCACAATTCTATTGAACAAAACCAGCTAATGAATCATAGTTAGGGACCCCCCCCCCCACGCCAAAAGTCTACGCAGACTTTTAATTTTTTTTTATTCGCAGGAAATGTGAATTTAGCAAGCAGCACATTATAATGTTCAATTAAAAATTAGCGTTCAGATTTATTTCAAGCTTTTTAAATATTAAAGAAAGGTTTTTACCATTGGTTTTTTGTCTATGATTGATCAAATCAATTAATACCGATTCAAGGTGCTTTCCAACGTTTGTGTAGCGGAATACTTCTTTTCAAGATTAGTCACTCAAATACATGTAAAAAGATATATTGCTAAACTAGCTTAAATTTTGGCCGAAGTGCGACCTACACCAACAATGTAGAATTGCTAAACACTTTTTGAGCCTTACTGGTGCATTCAAAATTGTTAAATTATAAGAAACAATTACAAATTAATACTGTCGATGTGTACTATCATCTAGACTAAAATAATAAACCAAACATGCACCCAAATTTCACTTTTTTTTTACAAAACAGGTACAGCAAATCATCTGCCAAGTCGCCATTTTCAGGAGAAATTGCTGACTGACCAGTATTTTTTGACGTTTGGAGAGAACGAATTGCGGAGAATTCGGTAAAGGAATTGTTTTACTGAATTGATTACCGAACGGTTTGCTGTTCAAAACCCCAGCAAAACTTTACTGTACCCAGTGATAAAAATTAAGTGCGTTGCTTTTGCTAGAGGCCGTATATACTACTGCGCACTCCACAAGTATCACGGGAGGAGGATATTTTTGTTAGTAGAGTATAGAAGTAGGATATACTTCGTCTTTACCGACGCCAGAGAGGTGATTCCACTACCTGCACTAGATATCGATCCACCAATTTCATGGATCGGGGACCAACGGCTTTACTTCCCTTCCGAAGGAAAACGTGATCACAGATTTTTTTACCTCAGAAAAATCTCAACGACCTCGGCTGGAATTGAACCTAGGCCAACTGGAATGAGTGGCGGTCACGCTTACCACTCAACCACCGGCGCCGTCAGGAAAGAGATAGAAATTAAGTGTCTTCCACAAAGTTGTAGAACAGGAATTTTGCAATAATTCTTCCGAACATCTTGATATTCTATATTTTATATTCTCTTCTATGAAAAGTTAGTGTTGGCGCCATCTTGGATTGGATGCATGTGGATGATAATCCTCACAGTAGCAACCACTCGCCCATCGTAACTTTTATTGCTAACGGTTCAAGATCATATCCTCACATCGAACATTGATGGGAAGAACTACGCGACCACGATATCTGAAAAAGTCGAACCCATACAAGAATTTCCTCCGGAGGAAGTCTATGTATTTTGTTTGACGTGATTCTCGATGCCGCGAGTCAAGCTCAGACTAATCCAATATCCGACACGAACCGCGAACGGTCTTGCACCCCGTGGTGGGACAAAGAGCATTCAGATCTGTACCTTCCAAAACGAAAAAAAAAATCGACAGCTAGAGAAACACGCTACATTAAATAAGACAATGGAGAGCATAATAAAAACCAAAAACGCAGTAATTGGCGCCAGCTCATTTACGGGTTTACAAGAAAAAACATCGATGAGCACTCTTTGTGGCAACTATTTCAATTGCCCAAATTATATTGAATATAACGCAGATTGTTTTAGAAAATCTTCGTTATTGGTGTCAAATACACAGTGGAAAGGATAATCAATCGTTAGGATTGAATATGCATAAATGTTCATTATAGTAAAAATTTACCCACCATGGTAATTGTGGTTTGCTTATATGAAAAACAAATAATTACTCCAACAGGTGGTTTGAATTAGAGTCATTCATCATGTCTCGTCATAATATTTGCTATCATTGAAAATGACTGCTCTCTTCAGCACACAGCAAACAAAGATTTCCGTAATACAACGATCGCTATCTGAACACAAGATATATCATAACTGGACGCTGCCACACTCTTAGGGCTCCTGCAAAAGCGAATCAATTTAAATTGCTCTAGTGACACATTAGATTTATCGAGCGCCAAGAAATATGACCGTAAATTGCTATTCCGCAACTACGAAGGGCTGGCGCCAGTGAGGACTGTTGTCCGCGTACCTTAGCTTAAAAGCATTGAAGCACACGAAAGGCGTGTTTCGTGGTCCGAAACAAAGAAAGGCACAAGTGGAAGGAAGGTGTTGACCTTGATTTAGTTATTACCTTCCTTCCTAGAGACCCCACCAGCTTAGAAACAACGATCGCACGAAAGAATGCTGATAGGCGAGTAAACTAAGCTAAACAAAAAAAAGTTAGGAGTCGCTGTAACCAAAAGCTTTCCTAGGGCGAGATCAGCAAAGTGGTAAAAAAGGCGAATTAAGCGTAAGACGTGTGTGCAATGATCATAAACATTAAGAGAGCACACGAGTCGACGAGGGTTTCAATCCGTTCGAGCATATATATGTAGTATGTTGGTTCTTAGTTGGTTCCGCGTTCGTTCGAAGGCGCACGCGATCAGTCCAAATTCTTCGCGTACAGGGCGGGAAAACTGGTTTTGCTGTTCTTGCTCCAACGGAATCCGTTAGATCGATAGACTAACATTGTTGTTTATGATATTTTACGAGTTAATGTATGAACTGCTTTAGTTGTTTTATTTTCGCACTAAAACTTCGTCCGCTGATGTTAGACCGTAGCAACTTGATGCGATTTCTAATTTCGAATAAAAATAAAAATTATTTACTACTGGTGGTGTAGTTGAGGTGAATCAGAAAAACTTATATTAAACCTGGTCGATTGATAGTCTGTTGGGATTTTTATAGCACTATCAAAGACAGTAGCTTGTTTTTAATGATGTGCACTTTTTCGCACATTTTAATTTTTTACTCGGCTATATCCGGAATACGTGGTACATGCGCAATAGTTAACGTAAAAATTATTACGTTAAATCCAGTTTATGCACTTGCTACTTACTGAACTAATATCACAGTTAGATATCCAGTTTATTTCACACTCACTTCAAGAATTTATATTATTTTTCAAACATTTTACTCAGTGCCAACAATCGTGTTTCAATATACTCACATACAACATTTTGTGGCTCCCTACCTTCCAACCACAAAATTGACATTTTGGTGGAATGTTTTTGCTGCATCGCTGCACTTATGAAAAAGCCTTTTTTAATTACATTCAGTAGCGAGATAAATTATCGCACAATTCCCCAGCAGGTGGCGGAAAATTGCCAATGCATCAGCTCGCGTTGCAAGTCGGCAAGGCCTTCAAAGCACGGTTCAGTACCTTTTCGTGGGTCAAAAGTGAAATGTTATTCTGCTCTCGCTTCAAAAGATGAGAGGCTTATGTTTCAAAAGATAACATTTCGATCACACTAGTATAGTATAAAAGTTGGCGTCAGAGACCATCTTCAATTATAGTTCGAGTAGTCTTTCATCGGTTAGGAGATTAGTGCGACAGAGGCTCCATCATTTGAAGATAGTTTGTAAAACATTCTAGTAGAATGAAGGTAAAATTGTGCAGTTTTATTCTGATGTGAATTACTTCAGTAAACTTTAACGAAATATTCGTAGGTGTTCTTTTCGGTCCTCGCTCTTGTAGCTGTTGTAGCTGGAGATGCAGTAATTCAAAAACCATCGCCTCATCTGGAGCCTCCCGGCGATATTCAACAAGACTTCAATTCTCCATGGACCGAGCAGAACACCTGGGAGCCTGTCGCAGAATCTCAGCAGCCGATCGACGTCCCCCAGGCGGCCAGTTATGTACAGTATCAAGATCACAATAACATCGACAACCATATCGATCATGTCCCTCCGCCAGCGACCGTGCAGGTGAACCACCCTAATTGCGCTACCTCATTCTCCACCGTCAACCATTTCACTCAGTGGCCAAACAATGGTGTCGGTGCTGTTGCTGCCGTCGCTCCTGCCGTTAGCACGGCTTACCACACTGAACATTCGGCTCCCGCGATTGACTATAGCAATAATGTAGTGCAATCGAATCAATGGAACAACTACTACCCCCAAGAACAGACCTCGTATGGATCTGGTCACTCCAAGGTGCTGCTACCAGTTGCCAAGTACATTGCCATTACTCCCGGATCGGTCCATATTGCTCCTCTACCGGGACACACTGTGTCGCAGAAGTTTTTGAACCTGGCTCCCGCAGGCAGTTGGTAGGTTGGTTATACTAGATAATGCCCACAGTGCCGACAATGTTGACTAGTTGTAATAAAGAAGACTGCTAATGTGATAAACATGTGTTATTGTTTCGAATTTTTGCTTCAATTCGTATTTCTATTTTATTATTTGAACGTGTTAATTTTCACAGTGTCTCCGATGAAATTTTAATACGATCATGAGTATCACCAATCAAGAATATTTTACTACCAGAAACAAAAATCTAGGTCACTACCAAGGTCACCCATTGCTGTCAACAAATTCAACATATCAATCCGCCATGAAAGCCGTCGCATACATCATAGTAACCACAGGTACCGTAGGATAAATGATTGGTGCAATTAAATGCGTCCAATAACTGTCAGTGGGTGGAAAGCTGTTGAAAGAAAAATTATAGCCATCTCCGAGAAGATTAATATCAATTTGCGTTGCAAATCAGTGCTCGGTGGGTTGTGAGGATTTGCATTCACTTCGATTGGAGTAGCAGATTTGATAGGGGTCTCGCGGTATTCATTGACTTGCTGAAAATGAGGGTAATATGATTTGATGGGTGTTATTTTATTCCAACGGCACTGTACATCTATGATTTTTTTGTTTTTTCAGGACATGGTACCCGGGAAGAAGTTCCTGGAGTGGTGGGAAAGACCGAGTGTCCTATACGCGTGAGTACCAAGTGCAAATTATATTTCATTGCATTATAGAGTGGACGTTGCTGATTTTGACACTCGAACATATATTAGCAACTGTCTTAACGTAATTATTTCGGCGGATGCGAAAAGATGATTTGCATCGATGGAGACCGAATTTTTATTTAACGAAAGGAAGCCTAATACTACAGAAATACTGAATATTTGGGTGTAGCGCATGGAATGTTTGGTAAAATTAGGTTGTATGATTGTGATTTTAAAATGTATAGATGCTTAGTACCAGAAACATCAATCTGAAGCTCTAATTATCTACTGGTAATCGCCAAGCTAGGCGAGATGCTGAGCTGATGGGACTGGTATTGACATTAGGATGAGTCGGAGTGAAAACCGAATGGATTGGCTGCTTCGATTTGCTGCGTTAGTTCCAACTCTAGTTTTGTTTCTCTACGTCACTCGTACTAATTTAGCTTTTTTTAAGACCAGATTCGTTATATCAAATTGTATAATAGCTGCAAACAACTGTTGTTTATCTCTAGAGGTATTTTCCGTCCAAAAATAATATATTGCTTGGTTTCTTAAAGTGTATCGTTTTGTTAAGACCGTTTTATAGGTCCGTCATATTGGATTTAAACATTGTGCCGAACATACATTTTTGGCATCTAGAAACTTTTTCGTTATGAATTCATTAAGTTTTACTATAAATCGTCATAAAAGTTTGTCATTTAGAACTCATCCTTTTGGTTTTAAAAATGGTAACTCACCATATTAGCCGTTTCAGAAAAAAAAAACTTATGTTTCATTGTTTCAGATAATAAATAGTCATAAAAGCCCGTTAGCTTCGATTTGGATTTGCCAAGTCGAACGTTTGTGTAGCAATAGATACAAATGTTAGACTCCAAAACACCAAAAATCTTCCCATAACAAAAATATTCAATTTGCATCGCTTTTTTGCTTACCGTATTAAGTCCAAGCCCTCTATTTTGAATTTGAAAATATGTTCACCATTAATCATTTGATACGAATGATCGTCAACACACGGTCGACATGTTGAATTTGTTTCTACTATCTTGGTTTTAGTATGACGGCAAACATCAATTGTTGAACTGTAAACTTCCCAGAATCAAACATTGCTATATTGCCCCATCGACTCTGAAGAACTGATTTCATTCATTTCGCTTGTCTATTCGGCAGCACTGCACATCATTTTACTGCTTCTTCTTTCAACCGAAGCATCGTGTACAGAAAAAAAAACCAGGTTCGGTTTTCTAAAGTCGAACCGAAGCCGCTGTTGAAAATACAACATCAGGAGTTGAAACTCGGGCACACATGTAAACATGTTTACCGTATGTACGAAATCAAACCGCACACGGTGTGCACCATTCGTTTATACCTGTTGGGATTTTGAGAACCGTACCGGTGCATGGGCGCAATGGTTGCTTTTCTTACCCACCTCTGAAAATATGTATGATTTGCATCACGGAGCAGAAAAATTATTAAAAATAGGGGATTCTGGGGAAAAAATGACCCAGTATCCGACTTTCCTATTTTTTTCGAGAAACAAAAATACCTTCATTCAAAAACTAAGGTTATTTCTTTTCTTTAAAAAGAGGTATGAATTATAATTTTAATATCAGTCTGCTTCCTCATCTCGTACAGATCAGAAGCCAAAAAGCGACCTGCTTGCGAACAGCACACAAACAAAAAATACTACCCGCGCCGCGCCGCTCTAACGTGTACGTGTAGCATATAGACACAGGAAAGTTCCGTTGCAGCTAACTGCGAGTGAAATGAGTGAACAACAAAATAAATTTCGCCCATTACGGGAGAACACAATCGCGATTGATTTTTCGCAAACCCGTCTTAGACCTTCAGTGCGCGAGGTGGAACAATTGGTCAAGGTGAAAATGGAACTTGATCTTACAGAGATATCACACGTCCAGCTTCACCACACCAGGAATGTAGTACTAATAACGTTCAACTCCTTAGCCGAGGCAGAAAGGTTCGTAGCAAAGAACAACATGCAACATGACGTCGAATATGAAAACGTCAAAACCAAGATCCCCGTGTATATGGACCTTGATCTAACGGAAATTCGCCTCCATGATCTGGCACCTCGTACTAGCACGGATTATATTAAAAGATTCATGTCGAAGTATGGAGAAGTGGAATCCGTCTCTAACGACACTTGGAGAAACTTTTTCCCTGGCATTCTCAACGGTGTTCGGGTTGTGCGAATGCGGCTGTACCAACCTATACCATCTTACTTGACTTTCGAGGGCAGATCATCTCAAGGTGTTAACTACATACAAAGAACCCTATGCACATACCCTGGGCAGGTGCCCACGTGTCAGTTCTGTAATCAGACTGCACACTACGGTAAGCCATGCGCCAAAACAACTAAAGAAAACTCATCTTCAACCACCACTACCAAACAGCCTTCAACATTTGCTGATACACAACAAACAGCCGGCCAACAAATGAATGCCGGACCAACAATATTCCACGGCATCCCAAAGCCAATACTCACCGTACGCAGGGATGAAATAAACAAGAAAGAAGACGGCTATATCAAAGTCACTCGAAAACACAAAAAGCACCAAAAATCTAACAGCGACAACCATTCTAGTGATGACGATATGGACACAAACACAAGCGAGGGGGAAGGCAGACAGACTGATCAGCAAGCAGCAGAAGGTACACCCGACCATCGCTCACCACCGAGAAAGAAAGTCAACACAAGAAACGGAAAGCAGTGCACCCAGGATAGTCGACAAAAATAATGTTCGATGGTTTATATATATTTTGATATCTATTTTTAATGAAATTTTGAATTTGTAATTTTTGAAATGTACATTATTTTCAAAAAGGCGAATGACCCTCGAGGTTAAAGCCGTAATAAATAAACAAACAAACAAAACAATTTTAATATATTTTTCCTCCATATTTTCCCGTAGTACGAATTTGAAAAATTTCAAGCGAAGTGTGCGGGGGTCTAGAATTGTCCAAATGATGTGAAATTTGGCATCTAAGCTTACTTCAAACTTTTTAAACAATATGAGAGGAGGCACCTTAGAGAATAAAAAAAAATTGAAATGCCCTATTGTGCATGGAACATATTCTATGTAAATAAAGCATCTATTATTAACTTTTATTCATATCTTCGGTTTTGTTTGGTCTAGAAACAATCGGTGAGATGTATTTTCAAGGAAATTGGTCATGGGATCTTGATAAAATAGCAATTTCTGATTACAGTTTTGTCAAATATCCACTATTTCCAGTTTAAAAGTAAAACTGCATTTTTCTCGCAATACAAGTATTTTTATAATGAAAATTATTAAGCCATTGTATTCCTAAGACATTTTTACACGTGAAAACATCTGAAATTTTAATATAACTTGAGCGAATCCCAATATATAGGATTTGCAGCAAAAACATACACACGTCTCGTAACGTTTCACGCTGTATTTCAGTAACCAAGCAGAATTTCAAAATTCTGGAAACGACACTTTGTAGAGATTTTTGAAACGATGTGGCATATCTAACTCAGTACACCCCAAAATGGCGTTAACGGCGAAAAATTTAATTTTGATGTATCTTCGTAGTCTTGAAATATTGTTAAATACTGATAAAACCTATTTCGACTGATATCGACTACTTTTTCCAAGTAATTGGACTATTGTAAAACCCGTTTTAATCCACCTAGTGGTGCAATTGTGCCTTTCTCATTTATCCAAACTACGATTCCATGGCTGGTTATGTTTAATATAATGGTGGAAATGTCTATTAGATATTCAGTGCGATTTACACATACGTTTGGACCCCGCCAAAATTTTTCAACTTGTTAGGAAATTTTAAATTAGTCTCAACTCAAAATCATTTCAAACCAAAATTTTCACTGGTTTTTCAGATCCACTATGAAAATTTATTCAAGAGGAATAAGAAAATTTTATTCGGTTTAGGGAAGGGTGGTGAGTGATGTGGGGGGGGGGGAGGAGCCCCTTACCGTATCCCCCTAACTACGACCCTGTTAAAATACAGAAAACCTATGCAAATCAAAAAAAAATTAGGTTGACGATGTTCAGAGTGATTGCATAACCTTTCTATAGGAGAAAGGCAAAAATGTGTATTTGCTGTGTGTCCGCACTCTTAAACCCGTAACTCCGGAACCGGAACTCAAAATTTAATGAAATTTAATAGCAGCCTATAGGAACGTTGTACCTTTCATTTGATACTAAGTTTAATGAAATCGGTTCAGCCATCTCCGAGTAACCGATGTGCATATTTTTGGTCACATACATACATACATACACACACATACAGACATTTGCCGAATTCGACGAACTGAGTCGAATGGTAATTAACAGGCGGCCCTTCGGGCCGGGATTATGTTACCGATGTTTAGAGTGATCGCATAACCTTTCTATAGGAGAAAGGCAAAATATCTAGGAGCATAGTACTAAGCATCGAAAGATAAAAATTGAGCAGTTCCTAGGACTGAAAGAAAAGCACCTATCTTGATCAAAACAAGTTGTCCATGCTTCTTTACCCCAACAGAGGTTTTTACAAAATCGCTATTATTAATTTTACATTAACATGTCAACCGATTTTTTTAGCGAAATTAGATTTTTTGGTTTAAAGTGCTACGAAAAATCGAGGAAAAATAAATCAATCCCAGGGAAGTAATGTGAAGACGAAGTGCAAAATTTCAGTACGATCGGTTTAGTTTATTTTGATTTATGATGTACGTCTCAAAACTAGTTTCCAACGATGCACCTCCGAATATTCCCAGCAACTCATTTAATTTTGTATATTGCAAAGAAATTTTGAGAAAATATTGTTTGATTGTGGCATTATTATATGGAAATTGAATGAATATACTAACATTCTTTGTATCACCATTATTTTATTTTTTAGTATTTTTTACCGAATCAACTTTAACACCCTGCCCCTCCTAAATGTGTTTAAGGTACCTTCGATAGGAAAAGTTACCATTTTTTATCGTTAATTTCTTGAAAATCTCAATAGTTGACATAATTTTCTTTGACGTGATACCATACATTATGATTACGTTTATCCGATATCCAACTTTTCCAAGATAAGATAAGTTGCAAAATTCTTCGTCTCCACAAAGAAACACTTTTTCCGACAAAACTTAGCTTATTATCCCTGTTCTCACCGAAAATATAAACTCCTTTACCAAGAAAACCGTCAACCAAACAGGATGTACTTTTTTTTCATATTAGTTATGGAATTTGAGTTTCGCCTTTGTCTCATCAGAATCCGATAATCACTTAGTGACAGGAACTGGACTAAGCTAACGCCGGTTTGACGCTAGCTCCAAAAAAAAAAACGGATTTGTATTCCTAGTCAAGGGTTTGCTCAGGAACACAAATTGTGTCACTGTGTTTTTGAGCTAGCGTCAATCCGGTAATTTCAGTTGAATGAAATTGGATATGATTAGAGAAATCTTCTAAATATCACAAGCGTGCAAGATAAATCGTGAATCATGTGCTAGGGATCATAAACCAGTTCACGAATGCATGAATAATATTTCGTGAATTTGCGAACTACATCGCGATTACAAATCGTCGCTGTTGTGCTATCTTATGACAAACGCTATTTTGGGGTAAACTGAGTTAGATGTGCCATGTTACTTAATTTTAAGATCTCTACAATGTGGCGTTTTCAGAATTATTAAATTTTACTGGGTTACTGAGATATAGCGAAACACGATTATGACAAGCGCCAATTCCTCGAGTGATCGAATTGTGCTATCTTGTGACAATGAAAAAAGAGACAACAATCCTAGTTTGTTGGCTTGCTATAATTCTTCTGTGCACATTTGTGACAAGTTATACATTTTTTATCATCAATATATACTTATGACACGAATGCGAGCGACTTTGGATTACATTTTAAGCAAAAACTGTCAATGTAGTCAACCAATCTTCGCATAAATTGAGAGCTTACTACAGAAAAGGTAGAAGCATTGATCGCCTTATCCGAAAAGCTTCTAACATTTATAAATTTCAAGATATTCTATATCAAACTTTATAAATCATTTTTCTAGAAAAGTGCTAAATGGCGTTTGTCATAAGATAGCATAACAGCGACGAAATGGTCATTCGTGCTATTATAATGGATATCATGAACTACTTCACGCATACATGAATATTTTATGATTTTGTGAACTATTTCACGGGCACGCATGGTCAATCGTGACTGGAGTCTGTGTATTAATTGAGTCTCATACAGAGGAATGCGCAACACTGCATAAAATGATCACTACTTTTTTTGTTTCTGGCAACCTCTGTTATTGCCTTGAGTGACTTCAACCGAATTACACAATTAATTCACGCGAAATGAATTGAATAGTTATTGTTTCGTGGCTTACCGCACTTTATTTATAATACTCTTTCATGTACATCGTTACAAAAGTCGATTGCAATATTTTGCTATGATATTATTTCTATCAACACTAATACTTTTCTTCCATGTTCTCCGAAAGAAGAATGTGGGTTTACTTTGCACGATAGGTAGCCACTGTCATATTTGATGCGTAGATTTGGCTCCACAGTCGGCGTATCTTTAAACATAAACAACGCCTTTGGTCATGACTATTGTACTAGGAATCATGAACCAGTTCACGAATACATGAAAAAATGATACGAATTTTGTGAACGAGTTACGATTGAAGTGAAGTTTTATAGCATGCTATAAGTGCAATCTAAGTTTTATGAGTGGCTATAAAACTACCTTAACCGTTGTGTGTCCGACGCGGTACCCGGGTACCTTTTTAAGTTTCAATTGATTAAATTCCTCTGTTTTATCAATAGCTGGAAATTGAAACTTTGTGACATCTTAGAACTTCACTAAGTCAAGCTTTTGGGTTAATAATATTGTTGATATAGCAAGGGTGGGAGTGAGGAGGGGCTCCTGAATTTTTTTTACTACGTAACAGGCCGACGTGGCTACGCGGGTACCCACAAAACTAAAATGCCCGTAACTAAATTAATATCCAACCGATTTCGATACTTTTGGCCGTTTTGGATTCAGGAACTCATCCACTTTTGGACTTGGTAAAAATGAATCGGGTTACTTCATTCGGTTTCCGGGAATCCGGGTTTCCGGAAGCAAGTTCCAGTGCTGGGGTATTATTTGCGAACTTCCTCGGAATACTAGCAATATGGGTATCAAAATTCTTGGAGTTGCATCAGTAGGCTGTATCTCGTGGTTTTGGAACCATTTGGTGATTTAATCCCGGAACGGACATTCCGGAGCAGGTTCCCGTGTGGCCGTGAGTGGCCATTCCATTCCAATTCCATTTTTCAAATTGCCATAGGGTGCCGCAACAATAAAAAACAGACTTCCGAGACAATTTGAAGAGTTTTGATACTACTGATATTGCTAGGACATTATTAAAATTTACAAATCATATCCTAGTACTGGAACATTACTCCGGAAAATCCGGATTAGCAAAAACCAGATCCATTATTCCGCTTCTATTGTACAAAATCAAAAAGTGGACGAGTTCCTGAATCCAAAATATCTAAAAGTGTCCAAATCGGTTAAAGGAAGCCATAGTAATGAGCATTTCAATTTGTGGGTACCCGGGTACCCACGTTGGCCTGTTAAAGGTGTTTTTTTGTTGGACACATAACTGTTAAAACATCAATTGATACTAGGGTACCGGTATAATATTCATTCAAATAGTATCACATATCCAATTTTTTTTATTTCGGTTATAGAGGTTTTAACCTTAAGGTCATTCGCCTCTATGGGTTAGAAAAATCTCTTATGAAAAATTTCTAATCCTATGTGCGGGGTCGGGACTTGAGCCCAGGTGCGCTGCGTACAAGGCAATCGATTTACCAATTACGCTACGCCCACCCCCACATCCAATTGAATAGACGATAATCTACAGCAGTGGTTTTCAACCGGGGGTGAATTCACCCCCAGGGGTAAATTAGACTATTATAGGGGGTGAATTATGCGGTTTAAATTTAAACTTGTTATCCTAACATTGCCATCGGAATTTTCTCTTTAATTATTATTTCAGTGTGTCAAGAATTGAAATGCTTACCGAGAAGCCTCAGGAACAGGTTTCCAATTGGAGAGTTATGGTTTCATCCAATTGAAAAACTTTTTTTTTTCTGGGGGTAATGATGGTAAACAATTTTCAGAAAGGGTACATCATAAGGATTCGGAAAGAGTACATGGAACGAAAAAGGTTGAAAACCACTGATATACAGTATTATCATAATAATTGACTATTTCTTAGTTGATTTTGCCATAAGAGACTGAACGATGAAAGTGTGACCCCAAAAATTAAAATTTTTTTATTTTTCTATTCATACATTGATTTATCGTGATTACTTTGTTCGTAGGTCTTTTGGAACTTTATATGATGCATATTTTTGCTGAAGTAAGAAAGTTGTTATCCCGTCTATTTGAAAAGTTATGGACGATTTTGTTTGGGAAACAATCCTTCTTTAAAAATTATTTTTTGTTTAAGGAAATAACACTCGCATTTTTTACTAAAAGCCAACAAAATTCCTATCTTTCAAAAGCAATTGAAAGATTGAAAATTCATCTGCGATCTTCAAAGATAGCTTTGAAACGACCTTTTTTTTGAAAGTCGCTCTTAACTGTCCAACAAAAGAAATAGTAAAATGGTAACTTCGATAAAAGTGCGCTTAGAAAAGTTATTAAAATCTTCAGAAAAGTTATTAAAAAAATCACGAGAAATTAATACATGAAAAGATAATAAAAGAAATCTGATTTTTAAAGAGCCACCCTACATATATGTTGAAAACCATATAGTTTATCCAGCAAAATTGCTGAATTGAATAGTTTTACAACGTACTGTTCTACGTAGCTTAATTTTACATGTGTAAAAAGTGGATACTTTGAACACGCTAACCACAAGAACCATCCTAAATTTACTAATATGAAAAAGTCACCAAAAAAGTACTAACCAAGTTTAATAACGGTTTGAGCACAAACAGTTTTGTTTTCTTAAATACCGCTTTAGGTCCAAGGATGTATAGAATTCAGCACTAAAATTCTTGCACATAATATACGCGCACATAAATTTCTTTGACAGGTGTATCGATTAACCAGGGCTGTCTTAAGAGAACTGGGCAGTACTGAACGAAAGGGCCCCTACAGTTGAACAGACGAAAACAGATTGAGTTACAAGGATTCCAGAATAGGACATTTTGTTAAGGCAATTTAGATAAGAAAACAATTGAAGGCAAAAAAATATGCGTTGCGTTTATTTTATTAGCATGAATACGACATATGAATATGAATAGTTGACAGCATACTGAAAGAATTAACAATAGCAATTTGACCTTCTTAGTTACATTGCGTTGTTGGCGAATGAAGAGTTTCTTGGCCAAGAAGAAGGGATAATAGAGTGGGCGAGATTTACCCCAAATTCAGTTGTTAAGTTTGGTAAAAGTTCTTTCTATAAAAATTAACCTGATCAGAAAATTTAGCCAAGCAAGCTTAAAAACTACTCAGGGCAGTGAAAGCCACGGTTTCGAGAGTACCGGATATTACCCGCTAGAAATACATTTCATATCACCGAAAAACATACAAACAGTAATTCGAATTTAGCCCGGATATTTTGGTCTAGCAAGCAATCTACAGTTGCGACAATCCGGTATTATGAACCATGGCAGGAAATTTACCACCAAGAGTTTCTTCATAAACATCGACTACCTGAAGATTGTGGTTCTTCGTTATTTTGGCCTTATTTCACGACGTGTCGTTATGCAACATTAATGCTAGAGTTTTGTAGAATCATCAAAAAAAAATTGTGTCCAAAGACTACAATACACCAAACTGTCTGGAACATCAGTCAGTCAAATCATACTGGGCAAATACAAAGTAACAGCTAAAAAGTCAGATGTTGCTGAAAATCAAAATGTATTGAAAGTGAGTAAAAGTGTATGAGTGCCATTCAAAACTGTTTTTAAATATTACGTATCACAACCTGAATTTTTCCCTTAATTAAGATAACAAAATTAATTTTTGGCTACGGCTTCTACGTAGTGAAATAAATTCATGAACAATATGTAGTTTCGAAGCTAAAAAATATCAAATATACTTTGTTACCGTTCTGGTACTTTTGCCCTATATACCGATCACGAGCAAGCAAGAGTGGAGAGCGATAGGGAGAGCTAATTTACTCTCTATCGTGGTTACCAATATTATGGCTAGCTAATAGCGGTAAGCTTGAATCTAGTTGGTACCGCCACACGGTACTATCTTTGATTTTAGGCCCGAGTTTAGTCCGACCTAAGACGTTAGTACCTGTCATTACAGAAATGGCTGCATCCTGAAGCCAAATGAAAACAGTGTAAAAGGCCGCCATGTTCCTCTTGCATACATCTCAATAATTTGAATCAACTTTTCGAACTTTATGTGCAATATTATGGCCCATGTTGCACAAAAATCATATGAGGGCAAGTAAGCAAGTTTTATCCCGTACGAAAAACAGGTGTAATCGAATTTTAAATGCATTTTTTAAAATATTCTTTATCGTCCTATATCTAGAAAGTGCTACACGCTCATTTCAAAATGCCACATCGAAGAGTTATATTGTAGGTTAGCAGAAGTCGAATCATATTGAAACAAACTGTCGAACGAAATTTTATAATTGGATTCAGAGATGAAAATTGTTTTCGTTCGTTAGTTTACCTATGGTTATCAAAATGAGTGAAGTTTAATTTGCTCACATTTTTTTAGTTATTTTAACATGAGGAAAAGAATATATAATCACAATTTGTTCCCTTTTCTAGTTGTATCTTCTCTCAAAGAACACCATAAGCAAGTGGAAGTTTATTTATATTTTTACTGCTTTCGAAAGAGTTCAAAACTAAGATTGAATAAAAAATTGTAAATGAAGCCATGCCATATGGCCTAAGTAACACTTTTAAATATGATGGCAAACTGTTACAAATATTATCATTTTGATCGTTATTTAAATGTTATCGGAGCTGGTTTGTATTGTTTCGTAATGTATAATTTTCTAGCATATCTTGAACGATGTGCATTTCCGCTGTAGTACAAATTTTCGTTTAATTCTTTATGATAGAACAGATATGCACAAGGTATGAAAGAGCTGTGAAAGCTGAGACTAGACAGATAACTTGGCAAAATTACGCAAAAAGTTGAATACGGAAAAATCGCTTAAATCGTGTCGGAACTTAAGGGAGGTTGTGTAAGGTATTATCGGCAAAAAATTGGATAATTTAATTTTTTTCGATGCAAAGATTATTTGTCTTTTCAGTCAGGCGCCACATCGAAATCTTGTTTTGCGGTATACACCATAACTCAAAATGTACTGGACAAACGTTGAGACATTTGCACAGTTGTTTTTCACAGCATTTCACAAGTAATTAAGGGAGCTTTTATTTTTTGGTCGATTTTCGATTTTTTCGTAGTACTTTGAAACCAAAGTCCGATTATTGCTAAAACAACGATTAACATGTTATTGTAAAGTAATAATATTTAGCAGTTTGCAAAAAGCTCTTGTAGTTGCCTGGGCAATGATGCGAAGAAGAAGAAGAACTGTGCAAAATTCAGAACGATTGGTCCAAGAAATTTTGTCTGCATCCAGTATCAGGTTCAATTTGTAAATTTATAATTGTCATTATCAGACAGATGGCAGACTATAGGAAATAACTAATTATAATTTTTATTAATTAAAATTACTGGACTTTTGGTATTTCAGGCTTGATTGGGTAGTCGTGCTGATAATTTGAATTACTTCATTTTTAGCAAAGTAGGTCTGCCAAATTCTATATGCATGATTAGTAGACTAGTTGGGTAGAATGGTATAATAAGCCCCACCAGGCTAAAATTTCAGATTTCCATTCCTTGGACGACATAATTATCTGAAGGAAATAAATAATTTTTATGGCATTTTTCATGTGTTGCAGAACAGCACCTGATACAAACTTTTCAAAAGATGTAAGCTTCCACTCTTTTTCTAAAAGCATTTGATTTAATTTGGAACAGTCAGATTTGGCTGAACTGACTACTAAGTGTAATGTAAGAGAAGCTCTTCAAGCCCTTGGAGTGGCTAGCGCCTAACAATACAACTCTATAACGTTCTCGATAGTATGCACCATTATTAGCAAAATAAAGTTTTAGTCAATTATGGATCTTAAATAATAAATTGTTTAAGCGGTTACTCCACTGTAAGATTTTAAAACAATCGATTTTCTATTTATTAGTCTAAAATGTGCTTTAGGATGTAAAAAATGATATCCCAAAACATGGAGAACGAAAACAATTCAAAAATATACAAATCTCGACAAACATATGATTACGGCGTATAAGCCAACTGTCAAAATTCACTTTGAGAGGAAATTCTGGACAAACCGTTACTCACCAAGCACAAACGTTGGTAGTAAACGTAAGAGAAAAGTTTTCTCTTTCATTAACTGATGTGAACTGTATTCAGCCAGTAACGGTTTGTCCGGAATTTCCTTTCAAAGAGAATTTTGACAGTTGGTTTTCACGCCGTAATCATACGTTTGTCGAGAAATTTTCAATTTTGCCGCAACGCTTCTTATGTATAATCCATGTGTACTGCAAACCTTACCCGCGTTTTTCTCGAAACCACTGGCCGGAAATGTAACTCGAACAAATGATTTTTGGTCGCTTTGAAATTTTCACAGTATATTCAAGATTGATTTCTCCAGTCACGTATGCAGGATTAAATTTTTTATTGCTTACCTTTTTATTGATTAACGATTTTGTGTAGATTTTTATGACATTTTCTACGTTTTATCACTCAAAACTGCGCCATTTCGCTTAAAATCAAAATATCGAAAAAATCCTACGTACATCGCTATTGACATAAGGAATCAGAAAAACTTTTATTTTTGGCGCTAGGTAAAAAATCACGGGAGATAGATTTCTGACCATGGACCCCTTCCAAAAAACGCGCATGAGGTGAAAATGCTGCAGAGCCACCATCTTGTGATGAAATTGCTCGAAAAAATTATTTTATTTGATACAATACTTATGTTATAAATCCCATTCAACAAGATGTCGATTCACCATTTTATTGAGCAATAAAAACATTCTCGAAATAATCAGACTATTAAATGGCATTAACAGTGAATTTTAAATTAACTTTATTGTACAGTTTTTTAACATAGCCGTGTATTGCTGATCAGAACGCAACAATGCAAATGGCAGCATCATGTTACCGGAAGAAGACAAAAATGTGCAAAAATTTGTCATGCTTCTCCTGCACACATTTCGTTATTTTCAATCCTCTCTTCGGCTTTCTTCTGGATAAATATGACTCCCTTTGCTCGCAATAAAGATGGCAATAAATAAGCCAGTTTATCAGGTAGGAAAGACAAGCACTGTCGAACTACAGTAATAAAATAAAATACCAATCAATGCGTCGAAAACTACGCATTTTCAATAAAAGTGGAATAAGCCATTAAGTGGGTAAAGAGTTCGTATCCATAAATGAATACAGCTCTTGTACGTTAACTTGGGTATGCTTTACCTTTTATTTTTCGCAGCACTGTTACAACAAAACGCGTGAAAAATATCCATTCATGAAAATCGCGCCAGAATGAAAAATACTGTCAATAGAATTATTTCTGAATTAAAAAAAACATAAAATAACATTCATTTCACATTATTGTCTCCTTAACTACTTAACAAAATAAAACTGCCAACTGGATATATTTTTGGTGGCTGGATCTGTTGACTGCTCTAAAAATTCCAAACTTGCGCATATTTGCAACATCCTCAGTAGTTTAAACAGCCGTTTTTACGAGCATTGCCGAAATGTTCCGTTTCCGCCACGTACTCAGATGCAGGCCGGTAATTTGCAGGTTCCGCTACGAACCTTAGTTTGCAGGTAAACTCGCTTAAAATAATTCTTAATGATTTTTCACTCATTATTAAGATCAGTATATCCATTGACATTATCTCATCGAGTAGTTGTGAAATGAATAAAAAGCACCCATTGTTAGAAGCAAAAAAATACCCATTTTTTGACAGCTCGAATAACTTCTGAAAATGGGCAATTTGAATACTTAAAATGGGTAAAGTTTTTTTTTACCGTGTTTATCTACCCGCATTTTTTTATTTCCTCGTTCTTTCCTTCTCTCTACACGCTTGATTCCAATTGCACATCAAAGGATTACAGTAGAGCACGTTTGGATAAATTGAGATCAATTCAATCAATTCAGATCAAAGTTGTTTTTGTGAATTAGAAGCAGAACTACAAAAGGAATTGTTTTGATTCTTTTCTTTTTGATTATAGCTAAGAGAATAAGTGGGACCATTTAATTCGTTAATATAAATCGAGAACATATTTTCACGAATTATTGCCCATATATCTATTGTATCACACATCAAAAAAAGTAAATAACGGAAGAAAATTATTGTTTTAGGGGATAGATCCAAACAAATGACAATTGGATATAGATCGTAAAATGCAATATTTTATGAATTTTCCTACACGCGTGGTTAACAGCTTAGAAATTAGCTCCACAAATACTCTAAGTTAAGAGTAAATAATTGATTTTAAATATGTGCAATGTTCCAATAAGAATAAAATCACATAAAACATCTGAACACAAAATATTTTGAAATTTATTGTGAACACAACGGTGATCAATATATTTATTTCGATTTTTGGCATATGCATCAATAGTTCTGAACAACCGGTACATTATTCCAAAACATTGCTTGAACCTCGAATCAGAAAAGAATACGACATGAATATGGAATACGTCATATTAAAATATTAATTGACTCTATAAAAATAATTAAACAGGTATAAGATTCTGTCAGTTGTTGTAATGATCATAAGTTAGTTTGAAGCAAAATTGCGTATAAATGCCACAAATAGTTACAGGGGTGTTGGTAAAAATATATTGCTAGGATCTTTTAAACTCTCATTTATGTTTTAATGTACTTATTATTTTATTCATAAAATCATAGAAATTTTGTTAGCAAATAAAATCGTTCCAATTTGCATTGATGCATTATAGAAATATATTTATATTCTGGCTGCCACAGCGCAAAAAAAATAAATATAACGCTCGTGAATATAAATTATCATTCTGTCAAAGTTTAATTTTTTGTTTGATCTTTGTTTACTTTTTATTTAAACCTCGCTGAAAAACGTGTAAAATTTTAATTCGTAGGCCTTCATTGATAATTGATCTTTATTTCAAACTTGTGAAAATTCACTTGAAACGAAAAAAAATGTTCTCCCCACGTCGATAGGTATCATGTTCAATTAGAATGACACTCACAGTTCATTTTAAATTCAAATTGAAATATTTTAACTAATTTTTTAATCAAAGTTTGAAATCTCGCCAAACATATAATTCCGGCTTAAAAGCCAACTGTCAAAATTCTCTTTGAAAGGAAATTCCGGACAAACCGTTACTCGCCAATCACAGATGTTGGCAGTAAACAAAAGAGAAAAATGTTCTCTTCCATTAACTGCTATGAACTGTGTTTATCCAGCGACGGTTTGTCCGGAATTTCCTTTCAAAGAGAATTTTGACAGTTGGGTTTTAACCAGTAATCATATTTTTGTCGAGAAATAACTATCATGGCACCAATTACAACCGATGGTTCAGCCACCTCTAACTCGACGAGCGCCTATTCAAACTGAATAAAAACATGCACATGTATATCAATTTATTTTCTTTTGTGCCTATTATGTCACTACAAAGTACTGTACATCATCGGCCAACTTTCAACTATCCAACACGTTAAAGTTCTATGTTCAGAAAGATATCGGCAACAAGTTGACAGAATTGTTCTCAAACCCTATGGAACGAGATATTTGACGAAGAAAAGCTATTTTACTGCAAGAAAATATCGGAATGAATTTACTCATTTTCTTTAACTTGAATTTGTTGTTTTTTAACATTGACGTGTAACGCAGATCAGAACGCAGCCATATAACTGACAGCATCGTTTCATTAAAGCTTACCAAATATTTTAGGCCGGTTTAAAAGTTAGTCCGGTTTAAAAACAGTTAGTACGGCTTTGTGCTTACGGCTATAAATGGAATAAATATATGTATAGGTATCTATTTATCGTCTAAAATCACGTCTGATATGATTAAATGTACAGTTGTCTGGAATATTTGGACGTATCTAAATTATATTAAAATGGGAAGCACTAAAAATAAAACTAAACGGTCTGATAGGATAAAATAAATAAATATTGAAACAACACATACACAAAACACACAAATTCTAAAATTCACGGAAACAGGAAACGAATGGGAAAGCCGTGGAAAAAGAGGTGAAAGGGTTTGGAAAATGAAAGAGAGAGCGAGGGAATGAGACTACTGGGCCTCTACAGCGAATAGTTGAATCACTTTCGATTATATCGACCAGAAAGGAGTTATCACAAAGTTATTAAAGTTTAAGTTGAGTTTGAGTTTGATAATTAATTAAAGCTGTACAAAAGTGTAGAATAAATCGGAGATCATACGGAAGGTAAAGATTTCCTACCACAGTAAGTCCAGTAGTCCGTAGCAAGTTCTCTCGTTCATTCCCAGGATCAAGACCCAGCAAGTTTCGCCCAGCAGCCATTGGAGTGGCTTTATGATCCGGGTAAGCAAATTACCACGAACGTCCGGCAAGTCCTTAGACGAGCCAAGAAGTGAGACCACGAGCAGCGAAAAGCCATTATACGAGGCGATCATCTCAACGAGAAACCGAGAGATACCTCGACGGTTCGCGAAAACCCCACGAACTCGCGTTAGCACTGCGAGGAGAAACCCCCAGAAAGCGAGAAATCGCCCAACACGCGGGGCCAGCCAGACCCGAGTAACCCACCTTTGGGTGCATCGACGACGAGTTCGTTGTCCACGAGTAACCGTCCGCGAGTCAACCGTCAACGAGTCAACAGTCCACGACTTTACAACCCACGAGTCCACCGTTTCCAACCGTGAGCCCGTGACCGCCGACCGGCCAGCAAAGTACCGTTTCCCCTACACACACTAACACGATTGTAAGTAGCTTGTAAAAATAAAAGTGTAAAAGTGAAGACCGTGCGTTTGATCATTTGATTGGTGTCCATGTCCGTGAGCCGACCTTGAGCCTCCGAACCTCAAGCTCGTGCTAGCCAGCAAAAGAGACCTTTGGAGTCCACCCCAGACGGTCCCCGTGGCTCTGAACAGGGACCAGGGGCAACGTAATAGCGGATCCTTCTGATCCGCTAAGTAACAACTTGAATCACAGATGATATAATCTACATTATCTACATGCGTTTTATTACGGGCTGAACTAATCAAAATAATGTGCCGAAGGTTCGTTTATTCCATTTGATTATGTAGGGTGATGAGCCTATTTGCGCCATGTTTCTATTATCACCCTACCCATTTGAAGCCGTTGGTTAGAACAGTGTCTGCCATCTTTGTTCAACGCATTGAGTCAAATGGTAGCGCAACAATAGGGGCATTCGATTCGAGTTTTCATTGTGCTCAAACACGAGAATTTTACCGTTTTCAATGCATTTGTGTTATTATATTGGTTCTTAACAACGAAGCAAAGCGGTTGATGTCACTTTTTACGCATTCCATTGATTGTAAGGCAAGAAATTACCGAACTAGTGAGGCACCTTGCTTAGTATGGTGAAAATAGGCTCATCACCCTACTATAAAAGGGCTGACTACGACAATCTACGAAAACCAATTGACAATATACCAATAAAAGTTAACTTTTAAAAATATATTTTGGTTACGATTTTAAAACGAAGTTTTCTTTGAACGATTATATTTTACCAAACCTAAACTTTATTTTTAAAGTTTCTCAACTTATTGATCATAAGCAGTACCACGTTTCTGATGTGATAAAACTAGAAACAATGTGTCTTCAGAAAAGCCAAATTATGTTTCTCAATAAATACTCCACTTTGTCATCAGAACCAGAAAAAAAATCTCAGAAATTAAACGAAAGCTTTCCGACCTTTGTCAGAATATGAGAAGTTTTGAACCCCAACTACATTTTGTAATTCATTTCAAATTTTATCGCTTTCTCGTGCATATATATTAGACCGGCAACAATTTTGACTTTTTTTCGGAACACAGTTAAATCAAACGGTAATTGGCTTCACATACCATTTGTCTAATATGAGCTTTTCCCGAAAACTCTAGTTCACTCACAAGAGTTTTCAAGTTTGTATGTGAAAATATATGAAAAATAGGCAATAGAAACAATAAATTCAGTAAAAAAAATGCCAGTATCATCTTGTGTGTTCCATCATCTTCAGAAATAAAGCTTAAGGTGTAAGGATCAACATTGCCGAAGACTGAAAATTGATCAGACTTTGCAGTAAAAATATATTCTCATATAAAGTTATGTGCTGTCTTTCTTTCTCGCATATGCTTGGAGATGTTCAAAGTTAAATCGGAGAGCCTACAATCAACATGCAACCTTCAACAAAGCTGTTCTTTATAAAATAAGCTATGTGGTCATATGTTTGAAGGTATGCAGAGTTACTGTGGAATTTTTTATTTGATTTAAAGTTTTTATATCCGAGTTTCCATATATTTTACTATAGAAACTTGAAACCTCTTGTGGGTGAACTAGAGCTATTGGAAACAGTTCGTAATTTGTATATGATTTGTACATCCAATTACCATTTGAATTTATAGTGTTCCGAAAAAGTCTAAATTGTTGCCGGTCTAATATACAGGGTGTTTGGTTCATGGTTAAGAATCTCTCGGGGGGTGATAGACTGCCATATTTGGAGAAAAAAAATGTTCTACACATACCATCAAATCTCAACCGTTACAGAGTTATTGAACTTTTTGTGTAAAAAACTTATTTGTCTTAAAATACCTCTAACTTTAAAAGTATACTTTTTATTTTAAATATTTCAGTTCCATTTGAAAGGTGAAAAAATTTCCTATTGAATGGTGTTCTCATATCTTTTAAGTAATTAGTTTTATTTACCTTTTAGCTGTAAAGTAGTTAAAAGTTTGTGTTTTTGAGGAGGTTTTTGCTAATTTTCTCGAAATAATGAAGTATGATTATAGCAATATCCATTATCCAAGAGTTGGGGTTTAGGACAATTCATAATTTGTTCTTGGACGTCATATTTCTATCTCTTCTCATTTCTTTGTAATTTCATTACTATACTTTTCCTGTAACCGACTTGCAAGTGCTTAAAAGACTCTAATCTAAAAAATATGCTTTATATCGTTATTTACAAGATTTAATTGGAAAGCTGAGAAAATGTCCTATCAGTGTATGTACAAATATCTTTTAGTTAAGTGTACTAAATGATTTTTTACTAACGAAATAACTCAAAATTTGTGTTTTTTGGAGAGTTTTTCAATTATTCTAATTATTAATCAACAAAATTTATCGTTACTATTGTTCATTTGATGCCCCTTAATGTTCTCTATAACTTTTTATTTGACACTTTGTCTATATCTCTTTTAATTTTGCTGCTATTTAATAGTTAACACAGCATGAGCTCGCCACAAATGTAGTGGGTTCGAAATCGTTATTTTTGCATAGGAAACGATGTGATAAAAACGATTTTGCGTCGAAACCAAAAGAGATAATTGAATGGAGTCAAAGAAAGAACTGTAGAACCTGCTGAGATGCATTATTTCCATGATAATAATGGTGATGTTTATTATTTACTATTTAAAGAAAATTAACGAAAATGCTAATAATAGCACTAACTTTAAACTAATTTACTTTTAAAAGAATACTAAATTCACTTAACTGAAAGGTATTAATACATTTTTCACTGTAGAATTTTCCTGGTTTTCGAATAAAAAGAAAAAAAGTACAATAAGTGCCATAATTTTTCAATTAGAGGTGGTACTAGTGAAAATGAGATAAAAATATTCAAGTTGAATAACCAAAAATCGTGAAAATAAGAAAAGGTAAGTTTATCATGTCAAAGAACGAATTAAGCAGCTCATCAAGACTAACAATCTGAATTATTAAAATGATGAGGTTAACTATTAGGATTTTCAATAAATGAACGAAAAATCGAGTAAAATTGTTTAATTTTCAATAAATTACTTTGAAAAGGCTACTTAAACTCATTAGCTGAAACATGTGGGGGCATCATTCAATGCGAAATTTTCTACCTTTCGAATGGAACTAAAACATTTAAAATACAAAGTATACTTTTAAAGTTAGAGGTATTTTAAGAAAAATAAGTTTTTTACGCAAAAAGTTCAATAACTCTGTAACGGTTGAGATTTGATGGTATGTGTTGAACAATTTTTTTCTCCAAATATGGCAGTCTATTACCACCCGAGAGATTCTTAACCATGAACCAAACACCCTGTATATCTATCGTTCTTGAAGCATTCTCAGTATGTTATCATACCAGAAATACTAAATTAAATAAAATGTCATTGTTAAATGGAGTTTATATGTGCTACATAATGTGGGATCGAGACAAAATGTCAAAAAATTTCATCAATCTGAATTTTATGATTTACATCGCCTTGGAAAGGCTTGGATAATTAGTATCGTTCGCGAATATGGGACAATTTGCATTTTTCTTAAGGTACCATTCTTTAACGACTACTAGAAATATGGTCGGACACGTTTCTCAAATGTATCTTTACAATTCATTTCATCATATGCTACTTTATTTATTCAACGAGAATCGCAAATTAGGCAACGATCAACTTCTGATTGATGGCATGTCCAACGAGTGGGGCAACGTGCGTCGCTCCTGGATTGGCAGCAATATATTTAGCGGTCGGAACTCCTACCAGATAGTTGTTGTAACCATGTCCGTACGATGCCCACGGTAGACCCCATGGATTGATCTTAGCCTGAACTACGGTGGCCTTTGGAGCGTACCATCCATTCCAGCCCTTGTTGTACAGAGAAGCCGATGGCCACGATGTCGATTGCCACGATTTCGATGGCCACGATGCCGCTGGCCATGCTGCCGATGACCACGAGTTTCCATAAGCGGGCCATGCAACCGAGCTGTGGTCATTCCAGCTGTTCAGTCCATTCCAATCGTTCCAGCCGTTCCAGGAGTTCCAACCAAGGGAATCGGAAGACCATGCTGATGGAACGTATGATCCGTGTGTGGCAACGGCCAAAGCGATGGACAGAAGGGCAATGAAAAGCTGTTGGCGAAATGATTAGATATAGCGAAAATTTTGATTATTATTTAATTGTTTAATCACCTTCATTTTCACGATTGTTTTTGGTGAAGATACTTGTTGCTGTTTGATAAGTTGCAGTAGAACTGTACTGAAATGGGTCAGAACCGTTGGTATTTATATCGCTCTACCATCGATTTGTAGGTCCAGTTGAGCGTATCGAAAAATATCCGAAAGTCTCTTCCGTATTGAGCGTCAATTCAGAAAATTAAGCTAGAAACGTACATTCTAAAAGTTTAATTTGGAATTGGATGACTCTGCCTTAACACTATCGCGAAGCAACAATATGGCGATGAATTTCCGGTGGACCTAGGACAACAAATCCGTGACTTCCGTGTCTCGTCGAATCGCGTGTGTCGCGTCTGGTGAGCAATATAGTTTTCGCCCGTTTCTTTGCCAGCCCACGACACCAGCAACGTTGTGCCATTCGTTGTCGTGCTGGGAAATGACATTTTTCTTCATTCATTAGCGTATTTGTTGTTCGTTTAGCGGAAAAGTGACACCGTCGGGAAATATGATTGACGGTTTTATTAAGGCTGCGGGCGTGGTTTTCTGTAGATGGAAACCTGGTTGCTGTCGGTCGCCGCTGTAACGTAAAAAGATTATTAAATTTACAAAAAAATAAAATCGATAAATCTGACACCTTGGAGTGTTGTTCCACATGTAGTAATGTGGTCATTGATCTGGGAGGCCTATACTGTATTAGTATTATCAGAAATGGATTTGTGTTACAGCTTTTCACGTTATTACAGTATTCAAATACTGGCAACAAATTGTCTCGAGGAACATTCATAAATTATGTTCTGGTGTGTCAAAATTCACTTTCATTTAAATTAGTTACTCTTATAACAGGCAGGATTTTAACAGTTAATAGGATCGTCGCACTGATTCCGCTAAATATGTACATGAAATACGTACTAATGCAACTGAACCTTGTAAAATGCGGTTTGATTATTCGGAGGTGGTCCGTTACGTGCTGAAACGTTATATTATTGTTATTGTTTCCACCGCCACCAATTAAGGCATGCTACCCGTAAATATACCACAAACTCATTCCAAGCAAAAGGAAAAAAAATGCATTTTTCCGTGAAATAAGCCAGACATGTTAAATCGAAACTCGAAGTCCTTTACAATTCCCTTATCTTCATCACATTGGCATTGCACGGAGCAGGGGGGTGGCGGTAAGTTTCGCATCAACTACATATGCTATCCCTGCTGAAAGCGATAAAGTTTTTTCGGCACTAGTTCATTGATTTCCCCACAACGTTTTCCACACGCAACACACCATTGAAATATTTTTTCTATGGCAATATTTTCCACTCAAGTACATATATGCACCGCCGACACACCGTGCATGTAAGTGAACCCATTGAGGCCCCGAAAAGTCAAAGTTTTCCCAACCCTTTTTGCCTCCTCACTTGCCGCACCGTGACCACCCTGGAGTAGAACACCAGCAAAGCGGAGGGCCTGTCGAATGGAGGACTTCAGTCGTGCTCCAAAAGTTGTTACGATAACGTCGTCCATCATTGTCGGTTTCGGGTAAAACCTCTCGCTAGCCATGTGGCCGCCATTGCATTGACTGTGGGGGGTGGGATGAGTGTGATTGAAACGGATGACCCTCGTCTGGTGCTCTGTTCGAACTTGGAAAAGTGTTAACCGACGTCGATGCCTACCTGTCTGGTTCGGATCGCGACGTATTCGACGGTGCGTGAATTGTGACCGTCGCTGGTGGCAGTTTGTGATGTGCTGGTTGAGGAATTTCGAATAGTTTTTTGGTTGGTTAACCATTAACGGAACGATTCGGTTAAGATGTTTTATTGAACTGTGGCGATGAAAGGATAATCGCTTGGCATGAAACACCTCTACGGATGCAATTTTAATTAGTGATTGTCGTGTTAACATGGGTGAATATTGTGATATTGAACTGTCGTTTTGGGGGTATCCGGAAATTAAATCAGTCCACTCAGTAGCAGCTGAAAAATCATCTCTATCGAAGTGTTACGTGTTTACTATTAAAATAATTATTGAACAGTATAAAATCATAGTGTAACACATGTTTTGGGGGTGTTCATAAAACCTTTGACTCTTATTTTTTATATTATATGAAAAAGTGGCATTGCTAGGAAAAGTGAACACTAAACGTTCAGTCAGTGTGTAAAAATTTAGTTTGGTGGTACAGGTATGTTAACAAATGGTTCTGGTCTTACAAACATGTTCGATGAATCACGTCTGGCTAGCTCATCAGCCATTTAGCTAGTTCCCATAATATCATTACAAGTTGCCAGTTATTTGTATAGATATGGTTGTATTCATATTCCGATGACAGTATTGCCAATAGTTCTGGTCGACTTTCGGAAAAGGTTGCGATTTTTGCGTATCTGTGATCTCGTTTCTTACAGCTTTCAGAGCCTCTTTTTCCAGTTTCAATTTTACTTTTCTTTTCCTTGTAAACGGAATTGCTATTGTCTTTAGGGGATTCATGCTAAGATGCCCCATTTTATATCATTGCCATATCGCGTTTTAAACAACGTGAGTACGGTTGAAAATGTAGATTCAGCCTTGCTCCTAACAGTGATGATAATGTCATCTGCCTTACCCGTCTACTACCAGGGTTCACAGAAGGGGTGACAGCAATCCTCCTTGAGGACTGTATCTAGTGGTTCCTATGGAAATAGTCCAAACATTACCCTGATTTCTCTCCATTATAGCGTTATGTACCCTAATATATAGCTTCACCTAATTATCCAACCAGATGGGTTAAAGAACTTTCAGCTCATTTTCAATGAAAACTGGAAATATTCCATCCAAACCTGAAGATTTGTAGGGTTCACTTCCCATCTGAACTTGTCGAAGTTATAGCATGTGTTTGAGAGGTTTTTTTTCATCGACCCTTTGCGACCAGGAAGTGAGTACTTTAAAGCTAGTCAAGCGTTTTTTATGGTAAGATTTAGAAGGCTTCATATCCTTGGCCTGTAGTGTATTGGCGCAGTGTTGGGCTCAACTCACTTTTATGCCTAACCAATAAAAACATTCCATACTTTTTTCGATTTTCTTCTCCACGGAACTACATCAAGGTATTAGGTATTACTTCGCGGGTGGGGGCTCGTTGTGCTTTCGGCGCACCTCTTTCTTTTGCTCACGAGTATTCCGTATTTATCTCGGAGCCTCACTTGATCTATGAAATAGCTCTACCTTTGAGCCATTTATCTATTGCTTTTAGTCTCCATCTAATATGTCATCATTTAGATGTGAGTGCTCAGGTTCTCGCTACTGTTTCCGTGAGTCATTCAGCTCCCCGCCTTATCACGATCTACTCGAATAGTGCTACGGCGGTGAACTCATCCTATTCCGACTGAGAGTTCCCCGATGGAGGAATTTCTCCCGACACCAAAAACCATTTTTATGAGCTATTTAGCACCCAGATTTATCGAATTTCTAATGCCAAAAGACCTTGACCACTACGGTAGCAGACAAAGGGTTAAGTCGCCGGTGAGCTCTAAGCTTGCATATATGATCCTTCCACGCTTTTCTAAACTTTCTCCTTTCAACACCTTGCTCTCCCTTGAGTACTATGGCTCTAAATATTGGAAAATATACTTCACCTTCCAGTCCCTTGCTAATTAAATGCCGAAAAAACTGTTGACAAATTAACTCAATAGGTCGTTAACAAAAATGGTTAACAAAAAAATGGTAAAAATAGAACTTACCGTGATGGGGATTCATCGTTGCAGCGTTGGGTGAAAGCTGCCGACACCGTGCAAATCAGCAACACATGTGACCATATTGTCACACACGCTGAGACAGTCACAATAGTCGATAAAATAAAATCACTCAGGCAGGCAATTGGTGAGGGAACAAACAAAACTGGCTCATTCAATGAGTTTCAACGTCGCAAATGCTTAGTGTGGAAGTTTACCGTGACTTAACTTTTTGTCGGTTCCGACAGCATGAAGTAACAAGTTACTTTACGCTTGTTCGGACATGCCGTAGACTCAGGTGATTCGTATTTCTAATGCCAAAAGACCTTGACCACTACGGTAGCAGACAAAGGGTTAAGTCGCCGGTGAGCTCTAAGCTTGCATATATGATCCTTCCACGCTTTTCTAAACTTTCTCCTTTCAACACCTTGCTCTCCCTTGAGTACTATGGCTCTAAATATTGAAAAATATACTTCACCTTCCAGTCCCTTGCTAATTAAATGCCGAAAAAACTGTTGACAAATTAACTCAATAGGTCGTTAACAAAAATGGTTAACAAAAAAATGGTAAAAATATTATCGAAATCTACTCGGATATTATCCGGCAGTGAAACCACCCTACTCCGAATATCACTTGGTACTGATGTCTGTTGCGTGAGCCAATTAGGTCCAAGCCAATTAGAATCCACTCTTGTGTGAATTCCTCGGCATTGGATTTATCCCTATCCCGATGCTTGTTGTCGTGAGCCATTTAGCCCCTCTATTGCGCGCCGATCTACTCGATTTAATCCCGGGCGATGGACCTAGCCTACTCAACGGGCCAGCCAGTAGGTGCCGAGGTCTGTCCAGCGATTCCAGGTGGAGCGTAGCGTCATTGGCACTCCTACGACTCACTGCTAGCTATTCGACGCGGTATGCTCGATATATTCCCCTGCGGCGGATCTATAAATGGTTCCGGGAGGAACAAGAGGTTTGGTTTAGTCGGTAAGTTTACTACAAACCACTGTAGTAAGAATCCGGCAATACCCCGAGTCAGCAGGCAGTGGTGTCTGTTGAAGATTTCTTTTCGATATCAGATATTGTCGTCATTTGTTGAGCTGAATCGATTGATCCCTCGACACGATACTGTACCTTGGTCCGGGGGCTTTTCCACCAAAGCAGTAGTACAGTGTTTATATCACAGAAACTTGGGATACTATTATTTTCTTTTTAGTTAAGCTAAATTGTGATCAATTTTAATACTGAACTTGGTGACCTTTATTATCCACTGCCATGGTCAAATAATATACAATGTGGATTTAGGGCTCAATTCTCTCTGGAGGCACCTTTCCCAAATTACTTATTCTCTTATATACACTCACAATCTATCATTCCAAATGTACAAACGTGGCCTTCGCGATAACACAAACCTGGCCACAAATGCGAACGTCCGCGATCTCGCCAACATTCAAACACACGGGTAATTAAGTGAACATTTGCCCCTAAAAATTTACTAACGCGGTCTCAAATATCAACCCACCGCTCGCGCAATTATGAATCGGTGACGTCCGGAAGTCTCTGTCCCTCCTAACAGCCCAAACTCATGTCTTCAATTGGACCAATTGAAATAAAAACCAGACAAAACGTCCACGCGCGATCACTGAAGAACATGCGAACATCCCGAGCAAACACTCATGGGTTCAAACACCATACAACCCTTTAAAATAAGCATAAATATGGTCCGTAACAAATTTGACAACCATTAAAACACCATAAAATGGTCTCAATAACCCATAGATCCACCAAAATTCGGTTTTCATCTGGGATCTACAGGACCATGACGATGGTGTTTTTCCATGGGTTGATCCCATCACAAACACTATCAAAATACCATCTGGACCATAAGCATGGGGGTATTATGGGCTTCTCGTTTGCTCGGGATGCGTATGGCCACACGTTTTTAAAAGTGCCCACGTGAAGCTACATACACACTAGCATACGCGACAGAAACGTCAACATACAATCGCACGAGTCCTTCGCGATCATCCACGCACAACCACACCCACAATCTCGCAATCAGGATAACACCCCGGTAACTAAGTGAACGGTTTATCACTTATAAGTTCACAAACGCGGTCTCGAAAGTGAACCTTTAAATACCCGTGTTCGCGATCATGAATCGGTTTCGTCCGAAAACCCCTATTCTCGGCCCTAGTAGCATAAGTCCAATGCCTTCATGTAGACCAATCAAAAAGATGATGCTCATATCCACTAAACTACACATTCCATGGCGACAAAAAATCGAATTTATGCACACGAAGGCACATACATGCGACAAACAAACATACAAATGGTAGAGCCCTTCGCGATCATCTACGCAACCTACACCCGCGCTCTCGCAGACATGATAACATCCCGGTGATAATATGAATGTCTCAGCACTTATAAACATTCAAAAGCGGTCTCAAGCGTGAACCTACGGTCACTCGCACTTGCGCGATCATGAAGTCCGGAAGTCTCTATCCTCGATTCTTAAAGTATAGGTCCGTGCCTTCAATTGAATCAACTAAAAAGAAAGCTCTCATATCCACCGGACAACACGTTCCATGGCGACATGACCGGGAACTCTAGTGATATGGAATAATTCGCTCCCTGTCAGAATGTGATTCGTGCACTGGAAACTAAATATCAGAATGATGAGCTTGGCCATCCAAGAACACACGCCAATATGTGAATGGCCACAGGGTTACAAAATCGAATTTATTCACGCAAAATCACATACACGCGAGCACACGCGACAATCACGGCAACATACGCAGGCTTTAGCTCTTCGCGATCATCTACGCGTACCTACACACCTAGAAAAAATCGTGTAAATTTACGTCTCCGGACCCTGACTTACATTTATGTTTCATTTTAATTTTACATGGCGTTGAATTTCGCAAATCATGTAATTTTACACCACATATCGTCGCTGTTGTGCTATCTTATGACAAACGCCATTTTGGGGTAAACTGAGTTAGATATGCCACATTACTTGGTTGAAAAATCTCTACAAAGTGGCGTTTTCAGAATTTTGAAATTCTACTTGGTTAGTTAGATATAGCGAGAAACATGATGAGAAATTGTGAATTTTTTGCATCAAATTACTGTATCTAGCGATTTGTTCAAGTTATATTGAAGTTTTAGATGTTTTTATGTGTGAAAATGTCTGAGGAACACAATGGCATAAACATTTTCAAAAGAAAATTACACGAGTTGTGAGAAAAACACAGTTTTAGTTTTAAACTGGAAATAAAGCATATTTGGCAACACTGTAATCAAAAATAACAATTTTTCTAGATTCCCTGACCCATTTCCTTCAAAATGCAATTCACCGATTGTTTATAGACCATTTGAACGCAAAGATATGAATAAAAGTTAAAAATTGATGATTTTTTTCTATGGAAAATTTTCCATGCACGATTATGACACGTCCTACAAATTTTGTCATCAATACACGCCTATGACACGTGTGAGTGCGACTTTTGTTTACATTCATAGTAAAAACTCGCAACATAGTCAACCGATCTTCGTATTATTTGAGAGATTAATTCAGAATAGATAGAAGCATCAATTGTCTTCTTTGGATTGTTTATACCATTTATAAGTTTCAAAATATTCAATCTCAAACTTTAAAAATCGTTTTTCTCGAAATGTGCTAAATGGCGCTTGTCATAAGATAGCACAACAGCGACGATATGGCGTTTGTTCTGAATGGCAGTTCGTGTAATTTTATGTCATTGCGCATGTAAAATACATGTTTCATGTAAAATTAAACGGAGCGCGGCTTTATTTCGTCATTTCGTAAATTACAGTTTACTAAATTATGTCATGCTTGCAATTACGTCAAAGATAACATTCATATTTTTTGGTGTGTACGTTCGCGATCACGCAAATTTTATAACACTCCGGTAACGATGTGAACGTTTTATTACATACGAAGTTACAAACACGGTTTCAAACGCGAACCCGCAAACGCGCGCGATCATGAATCGGCCACGTCCTGAAATCTTTACCCTCCATTCTAGCGACTTATGTCCATACAATCAGTTATACCAATCACAAAAAAAGCTCACTTCCACTAGACAACACGTTCCATTGCGACATGACTGATACGGAAGAACCAACTTTCTTTTAGAATCTGAACCGTACACGAAAAATTAAGTATCAGATTCACGGTCCGCGCGCGATAATTCTAGAACACATGCGAATATGCGAAAGGGAAACCGTTTTAATATGGAATTCATACACGCGGAGTTACATACATGTTAGCACACGTGACATACAAACGCACACACGATCAAACACGTCAACGTACAAATGTTCGAGTCTTTCGCGATGATACCCGCAATCGCGAAGTCCCTACGCCCGCACATACCTGAACCGTACAATAAATATCACATTCACCATTGCCTGTTTCGTCTGCAATTGTAGTGTGTGATTCTGACAGGGAGCCTTTACGAGAACCTAGCTCTACAGCTCCAGTTGGACAACACTCGAAAAAAAAATTGTTGAGCTGAGTCGATTGATAGTAAAGACTTGGTCCTCCAGACCTAGGAACAAATCTTAAAAATCTCCTCGTATAAAATCAACCCCTCCCATCGGAAAATTTTCTGCTCACAGGCCTGCTTAGAGGTGGAGGTAAAAATAGTAAAACTAGGCCTTACAAAAATGATTATCTGCATAAAAACTAACATGTTTGATGCTTGCATAAGCTTTATATGGGTTTTTCCCTATACTTTGCTTCAGTAATAGAGTTTCAGGAGATGCTTTTACCTGACGATGGTAACTATATTGCCATTATATTTTTCATACCGGTTTTTATTATTAAATAAATGTAAATATGTTCTAAATTATGTGAAAGAACCGTGCATCCATTAATATAACATTTATTATTAGCTCTGTGCTCTGGGCCTTATAAAGGGTTAAAGTCTCATCCTATAATAACCGATGTTCGTCTTAACGACTAATGGATGGGTTGGTGCGTCCAGCATCTGATTGTACTGCTCTGGTTTCCACCTTAGAGAGCATAAGAGCTACATACGAATACACCATTGTTCTTGGCGATAACAAAGCATTCGTGTGTGCTATCCACCATTTCTTAAAGGGCGAACACGAAATTATTGCGACACCGAAAATGTCATGCTAATTTTCTTATAATGTTTAAAATCAAACCAAAATTTTCGGGTAGTTTTATACATATATTTACTTCAAAAATCAAAAGAAAAGTTAATCGATGGAGCCTTGAGTGTAAAATTGAACGCATTTTCGCTTGATGCCCCTCCATCAAAGTCTTTACAGTGTAATCCGGTACCAGTTTCTTAGTTTTTTTCCATTTTCTTAACATGTTCTTCTCGCCTTTGACTGTCTTCTTGCGCTTCTCGAGGCACTCAGATTTGTAGATCTCGCCATTTACTGTGCCCTTTGTCACGAAAGGCTCACTCCTCAGTCCGCAAGAGCAGATGGCCTGTCAAATGAGATATTTGGAGGCGAACTTCGACATTTTCTTCTTCTTAAATTTGTCGTTCACATAGAACTTGCTCTTGCCGGTGAAAAACTCCAACCCCGGAATTTGCTTAAAATCGGCTTTTACATACGTTTCGTCGTCCATCACATAGCAGCCATATTTTGTCAGCATCTTCTCGTAGAGCTTCCGTGCCCGAGTTTTAGCCGTCGATTGTTGCCGCTCATCGCGGTTTGGGAAGTTCTGTACCTTGTATGTATGTAGTCCAGCTCTCTTCTTTGCATTCTGGACGTAGCTCTGCGACATGCCGATCTTTTCAGCCAAATCACGGCTTGAGACGTTGGGATTTGCTTTAATCATCCGCTTCACCTTTCCCTCCGTCTTTTTGTTCTCCGGTCCCGGTTTTCTTCCAGCTCCTTTGCCGTGGTCCAACGTCAACCGCTCCTGGAACCGCTTCAACACTCTGGAGACGGTTGAATGGTGAATGTTCAACATTTTTCCCAACTGCCGGTGCGACAGGTCAGGAAATTCCAGGTGTTTGGAAAGAATTTGTTCTCTCGACTCGCGTTGGTTCACCTCCACAAAAACACTTATTACTCTTCTTCTATTCCGCACGGAACTACGTCAAAGTATAGCCTCGGTGGGAGAGGGGGGCGAGGCTCGTTGTGCTTTCATATCACCTGTTTGATTAGCTCGCTAGTTTTGTACAATTAACTCGTAGCCTCGCTGGATCCATTCATTTAGCTCCAATTTTCGTGAGCTTTTTAAATCCCAGCTTTGTCGCGTTCTACTCGTACAGTCCCCGTAGATGAATTCACCTCACTCCGACTGAGAGTTCCACAGCGGCGGAATTTCTCCTGATACCGATACCTGCTTCCTTGAGCGGAGATGTGATTTCTCTCGGCACCGTTGCCCGTTTGGTAAACCAATTAGCCTTCTCAGCGGGCATACCGGCAGGTGTTGAGGTCTGTCGCCAATCTCCACTACAAGTAACCTGTAAAATATTCTCAGAAGAATTTAGAAGATAATTTTTACAAAAGGAACTTTGTACAGAATTCTATTTAAAACATTAGGCTAATTTTTAACGAACTTATTTGATTTTTCAAATATTTCGGGCGGTGTTTAATTAATTTATTATTAATCCAAATATACTAAGAAATTAAACATTTCAGATTAAGTCTACGGTTATGCAACCGTATAGGGCTGTCCCTTGTAGTTTTTAAATGTGGTTTTTGTAACTACTATTAACTCTAAATCGTATAACAAGTTAATAACAGTTAAAGATTGTACCATACAAACCCACAGAGCACCCCCAAACTTGTCGATGTTTACGATATTAAGGCAATATAAAACAATTGTCAACAAAACAATCAAAGTATGATCCCAAATAAAAGCTCTCTAGCTGCCAGCCAGTTAAACGTAAGATTGTACTAAAAGTTCAACCACACAGATGCCACCATAATCGTAAACCTGTGCACCATTGCAGCACTAGTGCAAGGACACAGTTGTTATCACATCACTAACTCCCACACAAGACGTTTTCGAGGATAGCACACAACGAAAGCAGCTCGAATCATGAATACCGCCAGCAGCTTTTGGGGTACGTTCGATATGCTGATGGGCCGGGAGGCACGGAAAAAAGGTGGCCAGGATGCGCTCAAGGTGGCCCACTGGGTGACGGCGTACGCCGGTGTGCGGAAACTGCCGGAATCGGCGCCCGGGTGAGTGTAGTATTTTATCTAGCATATTTTTATTTTGGTATACAATATTTCGTTGATAATTATGAGTGACGGTAGAAATGAAATATTTAATCGCTAGCACAGGTGTGAATGACCTTCGGTGGCCTATGCGAGTTGACTCGGCAGGTCAAATTTTATCGTGTGGGTAACGAGTGTCATCAAATATGAAAATTGTGTCATCTATTATTTGTCGTGTTCTGTCTGATTAGCGGGTTAATGGGAAAGCAAATGAATAGCTTCAAAGGGCGCAGAGAACCAATACAGAGTAATGACTTACTTATGGGTCCGTTTATTACTATACGGAGTGCCACAGCTGATGTTCCATTTTTTTTTAAATTGAGCATGAAGAATTATTAAACAACATAAAATGATAGCTGATACTTTCAGTATTAAAAGTACGCTGAATTCATTACAATTTTTTCAGCTCGTTTTATGCAATTGTGTTCCTGAGTCAATATCCCTGTTTTATTTTATAAACATAATACTAGAAGTTCAAATCTCAAGTTATACAAGCAAAACATTCCAAATTACCATAATTTCATTTGTTCTAACTCGTAATATAATTCGACACTGACCAATGAATATAAACTATCGACTTTGAGAAGTCGGAAGCCCTCCATTTCCGCTTAATTTCGAAATCATACCCCTTCCTCTTTCGAATAAAATTAGCTCTAGTTAGAACATTTTCAAAACCTTGATTTTGAAGCTCCAAGTGTAAGCGAATTTATGGTGGCGTACGCAAATTTTCAATTTTTCGTTCACTACTTTCATCACATATGCTATAGCGGGAGGTGATGAAACGGATAGTGGTAGCTTATCGAATTGATATTGCATGCTTTTGCACCAGGGCTCTTTAATGAGTGACATAATTGTGCTATTGCTTGGGCGAAGGTGAAAAACAACTTTTCAAAAGTCGTGCATGAAACCGGAACCGCCTTTGTTTGCAGTTTCTGTAATTTGATTGTATATACGAATATTTCGTTTTTGGGTTGCAAAAGTGGGCGGGGGGAGCGAAAATTCCTTTTCGTCGAGGGTGTTTGATTTTAGGAATTAGTTAAATCGATTTTTAAGACCATATGTGTGTTTCTCAAAATTAAGGTCGGTTCTCTGTAATTTGAGCTGCAATTATTAATAATGCATTCAACACTCAACTTTTACACTGTTAATCGCTCAGAAAATTTATTAAATTTATTGCATCAAATTGCATTTTTTAGAGATTATGGACAATATTGCGTTTCGAATAAGGATCTAGTTAATATATAACTATAATTAGTTAAACAAATTAGAAAAACCCGCTTTCGCTGAGTTGTTCTTGACATATCACTTGGCAATAGATTAAATTTTTAACGAATAGATTCAGTAGGCAGTTAAAAATAAATTTTAATGCTTTTCTTAACAGACTATTTTCACATTATTCTCCCAACAAAGTTTCCAACGTAAAAGTACATTGAACCATGCGAAGGCGCGCGTATGAACAACTTCCTTGTTCTTCCATGGGAACTAGTGCAGCCGTCTGCAAGAGTGGCGGTATAATGTCATGTGGTAACACTATGGCTTTACCTATAAATATATGTTTAGCGATTGCTATCTTGTCCCGTCAGTGGAACGTCTTGAGTACACGCAAGTCCCATAAATTACTAACATAACTGATGGAATGGACCTTGCTTAGAACGATTAGGCTAGGAAAAGTTTGTTTCCACAAATTCGCTAGCTCAGTCAGGGTTTAAACATTTGTTCGATTTGAACACAATATCTTAGTTTCCAAAGTTTTCTAGTTCAAGTTAGGGTCGATAATGATTCGGTTAATCAATTAATCTATGGTAATCGAATAACTTTTAATCGATTAGTAACAGTTAGATAATCGAATTAATCGATTAATTTGTCGCGATTATTGTCACGACTAGTTCCACAAAAATGTAAATGATTGTTTTTTTTTTTTAATAATTGGCACATAGAAATTACTACTAAATTTCCCAAGTGACCGACGAAATCGGGTGCTCCGGGGTTGACCGATTAATCAACCGACTTAGTTGGGTATCGTCGGTGAACCATTTTCGTCAGCCTCTTAATCGCCAAATTTAATCTGTGTCAATATGGTTCCAGTTTTAAACCACCAACTAATCAATTTATTCGGTTGAAATGGACCGATTTCAATAGATTTCGCCGGTCACATTTAATCGGCTGTCGCATCGCAAACCAGAAGTATTATAATACTCTTTATTTCTTGCACTTACGTGTCACGAGTGTAAATCCGCCTCCGTTGGTATTAGTTTCTTCACTGATAGTGCTGGCAGATTTTTGAGCACGGGTTTTCGTTATGTGTCGTCTAATCACCAAACTAACACGTATTAATTTACCTTTGAAATGCGCAAAGAATAATCTTGTAACGGTTCCGCAGTGTATTTGTAGGAAGGAATGGCCTAGTTGTGACGAAAACGCCATTAGGAATAACTGGTAAGAAGTTTCTCCAAGTATCCTCCGTAACAGATTCCACTTCCCCGTATTGCAACATGATTTTTCATAGTCGCGTAACAAATACTCGATATTGATATTCTCATTATCCGATATCTTATTTTATGCGTTGTTATCCATTACCTCGTTTTTTAGTTTGATATCTTAAGGCTGGACAGAGAATGAGCAAAAATCGAAAACGAAAAAAGCAGTTTTTTCCATACCGTGTGATAGATCTTCATAAAAATCAATCAGCTTATGTAGAATGTTATTACAGTGCTGCTGATTGATTTTTATGAAGATCTAACACACGGTGTGGAAAAAACTGCTTTTTTGCAAGGGGTTTCCAACAGCGTTGATTACATGTCACTCACGAAAAAAATTACCTAGATTATTTCAAAAGTCCGATTAATAATTCATTACACGATTACTGTAAAATTCCTCAATTACTCTAGATTACTTGGAATCAAAGTGAATTCCTGTTGGAATTACTTCAGATTATTCGATTATTTTAAGTGAAATCTGCTCATCGCTATTTTATTAGATAATCCATTTAACCATTCAAGTTCTGCTGGATCATTTTCACTTTAAAAGCCACAATGTATGTGAACTGACAAAAAATCTTTTTGGATATCGAGGGGCTGCATCAGCATGCAGGCCCGTAGCGTGCGGTTGGCCCGCGTCAAGGGCGCTAACCTTAGAGGGGCACTGAAATTTTGATCTGTGTTATAAAATAAGTGAAGATAAATCATAAATTATTGCTCGAAATGAAAAGACCGAGCAATAATTTATGATTTATCTCCTTAATGCTGTAGAAAAGATCGTGAAGAAAGTTAGATCTTTTATCATCGTGAAGATTTAACTCCATCCCGTACCGTGAAAATTGAAGTCTCCTCAGTGCCGCTAGAAGTTACCCAAAATCATAACGTTCTCGGCAACTATCCTAGACCCAACCAATCCTGCACTAAAATGCAACTCTGATTGAAATGTTTGGGATTTTTGTTGTTCCTGATGTACAGAACAGCAGAAACAGTAACAGATGTCCCCACAAGGGGATCGTTTTCTTGCATTTAATGCAAAACATGACGCGCGGTATGAACATGCAGACGAACCTTGTCGAAGAACATTTGCTTAGACAACACAATCGCAGACGCGATACGAGTTTGGAGGGGCATACAATTTCATCCCAACCTGTGATTCAAAATCTCACTCACTGGAGAAAGGGGTCCTTGAAAAAGCCAACCCTATTCACCCCATCAGATTCGATGTGGACACGGTAGTCCTTCAGTTGAAACTTGTCGTTTGTAATGTCAGTTGCTTGCTTTAGATAGGAGATCACTATTCTGAGTTTATGTGGTAAAACATTCTGTAGCGGCTGAATTTTTTTTCGAAAGCTTTAGAGTACTTATCTTTGATCCGAAAGAAGATCAGACATGGCACGACCTAGTTTAATACGTATGATTTTTTAAACGAGAATCGGACTCTCTTCGATGGTGAATGCCCTGCCCGTTGCCATCAAACACCCACTGTCAACTGATTCCACACGTGAACAGTTCAAGATTTGTGCGATAATTTACATAAAATGAACGATAGTCAAACACGAACGATTTGCGATCGAATCTTTTAGATATCGAGTTTTTCGGCGTTGGTACAGGTTTCCAGCCATTGGAAATAAATGAAACGGTTGGTGAAGGAACAAATATTCAAATAAATTTTTCGGATTGTTGTATGATAGAGGCGGGTTGTATTCCTAAATCGCTTGCTCAGTTGACTGATCCGTGTAGTCTCCTGAAAAAATTCGTCCGTTGCTTTTAAACATCTAACGATAACTGATTTCACGAAGTCTCCTAAAAAACGCCTCGTCAATCGCATTCAAGCACTTGACTACGAATGATATTGCAAATAAAACCTGCAAAGTTCTCTTGGTGCTCTATATTGATTTCTACCCGGTTAGACTGCCACAACGTTGAACAATTTCCCACCAAGGACGCTAGTCTTGGGAGAACACTGAAAATTTTATTTGCTTCATTGACTAAGTGTAGATAAGTCACTAAATAAGTCCGGATATTTGTGCAATTTCCAAGTGCACACTAAATTATTACTCGAAAGTCGAACTGAAAGGGGCGCAAAACTGAGACTCTGGCAAGGGCGCAAGATAACCACGCTACGGCTCTGTCAGCATGGTCTTTCACCGATATTAAACAACTTGCTATCTTTCGAATGAGGATTCACAAACATCACAATGTGGCAAGTGGGTCTTCTTCAGGATTCATATCATAGCCCCCTTTTGTACAATTTGGTTGTAAATGATGACGATTAATGTTTTGTAATTTTTTGCACGGATCCATTTTTTCGTACATCAACAAGAATATGGTAAGGTGCTCTAATGTGTCCAAGCTCGACGGCATATTCATTCAAAATTTTACTGCTTTACCGTTTATATCTTAGAATTAGCCACAATTTAGTATATCCTTGGGATCGTTGACACTCTGCTCATAGACTTTTAGTTCATCGTTACAGATAGTTTAATTATAGAGGATCTCTGTTCGATGAAGAGTCGATAGCACTCCTCGTATTTTCTGGGGAAAACACAGAATCTCCAGAGTGTTTTATCTGAAAAACCATTCCAGATTACCTTAGTTTGGGTCCCTTCCAACTACTCCATTCCAGACTGAGAAGGCGCAAACTCTAGCTTCACCTTAGCTAGAGAGAACGCATTAGCACGGGGTTTGGAGCTTGTCACGACGGAATATCACGACATTGAATGTGTTGTCTGGTCATGAGATGAGTATTGTCGTGCCAGATCCTAACTAAACGATTTCTTTTGGGTACTGGGTATGCTGGAGATAACTATCCAAAATTTAGTATTACTTTTTTTTCTAACATTGTTTGATCTCTACTACGAGTTTCTTAGAAAATCTAATGTTGCACTATCGAAAAGCAAATGCTAATAACGGTGTGAGTTTGCGTTCATCCTCTCCCTGCCATCGATGTCCGCTATCTCTTCTCTGTCTCTAATATGAACTCTACCACTCCCTTTGTGAATGTCGCTCTTGTGAATGACTCCGTTGTCAATGTATTTCAAAAGAAAATAAAATGTTTTCAAAGTCTTCAAAAATGTTCCGAATTGCCTCCCTTATTGTAAATGAAGTTCAGTCAATATCTTAGGCCTAAGGAAATTCAATTAAAAACTTTTGTATATTATCAATATTGCTAGTTTTGGAATGGCCATTGAATTAATATAAAAATAATCTCAGGTTTAAAAAAAAATTGAAGCTGTAGTACCTTAGATTTAAAAACATTAAATTGTAAAACAATAAAATGTTGGAACCGTCACGCTAACATAGACGTGTCAGTTAAAATAAACAATCTAAATATAAAAATTAATCACTACGAAAGAACCCAAATAAATACTTCATTTGCTTCAGAAGGCAACAGTTAATGTGTTGCCGTTTGTGTTCATTGTTGCCTTGTTCCCAAATCATTGTCAAGAGTTGTACTTATCTTGAAAAAATATATGATACCTTGAAAATCTAATCTCATACATATCTGCAACGATGCAATATACTGAATTTTGAAATAATGTAGGATTCATGATGAATGCAAGAGTAACTAGAAGATTCAATATTTTGCAATGTCGTCCTCTAACGCGACATTTAGACTTCTGTATTTTGTGGTTTCAAAACACCACGGAATTTTTGCGGATTTCTTCGACGACGAGTTATTAAAAGCAGCATCAGGCATGCAAACGTTTTCCTCCTAAATTGGAATAAGTCTAGCAAGAATCGAAATTCACGGATTATTTTCTTTCTAAAATTTAAGTGGAATAGGTCAATAGATAAAAAAGGCCGAAAAGTCGTCTGTAAAAATGCGAATAAATGGTTTGTCAAATGCATGTAACATTTTGTGGAGGGGAAGTTAGCTAAACTGAAACTTAACGATTATTTCGTAACGTGCTTACCAGGAGTGAAAAAATATCTAATAGAGGGTAAAACGTAAGCCATTTTTGGGATGACGATTGTGTGACAAATGCCAAAATCTTAAAAGATTCTAAATCGAAAAACACAACGGGGAATGCATGTCAGACTGATCCAGTAACATTTAATACAAAATCTATTTTTGAAAGTAGGTAAATCCTGTTTCTTATTCACATTATTATATGACCCAGTTTATCATTTATCCCTTTTTGTCGATGATATTTAAAAAACTAAAATGTTTAAACACCCGTTTTGGTATTCGCCGATAAAGGATAACGCTACCGGGTGTAGTTTACTATACAGAACACAAGAGTACCTTGTAGCCGGCAATGAGGATCGTTATACCCTGTTAGTTATTACTCGAGTTTATGGCCCAATCATTTTGATATATTCTGAAATACAGGTTTTGACTGAAATTTAAGTATATGAGAGTGTTATTAAACCACTAGTAAAATATCTTGTGAAATTCATATGTGGAATAACTGAAAAAATATTTAAAAAATGAGAGCTAATAGGTGAAAATCGAAATAAAATTGGTCTTGCAGTTTCGAATTATTTTACGGTTACTTTATGATTAATTGATTACATTGTACCTATGGTGGATTACGTGAATTATTTTAGGAATAAAGACAATTACCCTGATTATTATTGATTACCAATGTAATCAATGGATTACCGAATTATTTAGAAAAATCAAAGTAATCTTTGATTAAGTCTCACTATGTTGGCTTGTTGGAAACCCCTTGCTTTTTTGGTTTTGGAAGCCTAGCCCAGCGTATTTGATCAGAGCCCCATTTCTTGCTTCAGTGACTCACTCATCTCGATTTTTTATATTGGCAAGACTAAAAGAAACAGCTTCTTTTGATCTTCACACAATGTTCACAAGATTAAAATAACAATTTATTCTTAATTGCTTGAAGCTGGCATAGGCAGAAAGATGGCTTGATATCGCAATCGTTGTTTTCAGAGCTTGGTTGGTGGTACTAAGATAACCGATTTTACACGTGAATCTACAGCGGGTAGTATACAGTGCGCGCCACTCAGAAAATCAAGCGAAAGCATCTTTTAACACTGGCGCTTATTCGTTCAGTGAGCCATTCACGCTAATGCAGGGGGCCCAGACATACAGATTTCAACAGTATATAGCTTCAGAACGGATTCTGTTTTGAAGGAACAATCCACTTTTTGAATGAAATATGATATAAATATAGTTTTTGTCCATAGTAGAGTTATAAAAGTTCAAAAACAGGGTAAAATGAACATAAAATCTGTTGCAAGTCGTCTGAAACAAGTCACAGTGATTTGGTGTTTTCAGTAAAATTGTGTATTTTGTTAAAATAAAAAAATGTTTCTGAACATTGTAATCAAATCAAAAATAAAATTGCTAGGCTTAAGGCTTTGATTTAAAGGATTTCGTCATAAAGATGTCCCATAAACCTATAACTATAAGCATAAACAGATTAAGAGTAACAGTCGATGTATATGGCTAGGTGTCGCATTACATAGATGAAGTCATTAATATTTCTAAGATATGTCATACTTTCAGCAATCGAAGGAAGTCGAAAAGATAAGAAAACATTTGATGTCTAGAAATATGCGTTGCGTTTCTCTTTATAGCATCTATATAATTGATCCAATCTTTTTTCACGGTTGGACAAATATTACTAGTTTAAAAGTTTATCGCTGCAGTATCACACTTTTTGATTGATTGATAAATTGCAGACAGTATACGGAAGACTGGGAGATCGCATGTTCGATTTCCGCTAGAGTGCATATCTTTTCTCACTGCGTCCAATAGAAAGGTGAATTAACAAAATTTCGTTGAAGTTCAGTTTAACATATACTGGTCCTATTCTATAAATTTGGTGAGATTTCTTTGTATAGTTTTTAACGAAGCTAGAAAATTCGGCCAAGCTAATTCAAAAAAAAAATTAACTCGCGCATCGCAAGAATCCGACATTATCGTGAACAGCACAGTTTTTATCTTCTGAAATAAATTTGGTGCAGAAACATGCAAACAAAAAAAAATTTAGATTTTCCAGGAAATTCTTGCCAACACAAAGTCAGATTTATTTCACAACCTAAGAAACTTACCGCGAAGAGTGCCTTCAAAACTGTATCTTAGGCAGAACTGTGGTTCTATGATTCTTTGGCATGATTTGAAATTGTACCCTGTACAAAATCAGTTTTGGAGTAGTATTAAGCCAATATTGTAGCTTTTGTGGACAAAGACAATACGCCAAATTACCTGGAGTACCGAATGGAGAAACAAGTTTTCATTCTTTTACGGAAAATAAACTCATCCCAACTAAACATTCAAAACTATTTTTGTATGTTACATATCTTAATTTTTTCCCAACTCGGATAACGAAATAAATTTTTTTGTTCTACGTAGAGCAGTTATTTCATGGATGGTGTTAGCAAAAAAATATTTTATTTACTAGACATCATACTATACGAAAATCAAGTAACTATCAGTTCACGACTCCATAAATAATGCATCTCTGAGATCCGTGAAGCTGTTTGCGTTGAAAATTTTATGAATCATTTCATAAGCCCAAATGGCGAGTCAGGACTAACATTCCACGAATCATGAATCATTTTGAGTTCTATAAAACTAATCACGTGAAAATATTAGGATCACGCAAAAAATTGCAAATTTGGTGAACTATGTCATGAAAGAGGAAATCTAATATATGAATTTGTAAACAATTTCACGGTTACGAATGGTTCACAACTAGATGAACCAAATCTTGATCAAGATGTAATAAATAATGAAGTAGATCTCGTCGTATAATCGATAGATAAAATCACGATCCAACATTTGGTTTATGAATAATGTCCATAAACGCGAACAGAAAAAACGATTCGGTAATAAATAAATATTTAAAAGAATATTGAAAACATTAATGCTTGTCTGTTATTCACTGGCCTGTCTTCGTTGTGCAAAAATGTGATGGTTCCAGAATTCAGTCGACAATTTAGAAAATATCATGAATCATAACCAATTGAGCATAATTGTAGTTCTTATTGTTCATCTCTAACAGAAATTTACTTTAAAATTGTAACTCGTCTTGATAGTAGTGAATCGATGATAGTTGGATGACTTATTGGGCCTTTTATGTTGAATGCAGTGATGGTGATTGATGAAAATATTGTAGATTTAAAATGATGCATATCAACGTTGAATGTTGTATACTGAACCAATTGTCCTTGCTTATCAGATCATCCTATTTGTAGTAGGCGATAAAATCCAAATACATAACGCGCCAAATAGAACTTTTCATTCGTCAATAAATGCTGTACTACCTGTTGTCAGAGGCAACTCAGCATTGAGTGAAGATCGGTCCAATATGAATATTTTCTCATCGCAATCGATAACTTTAGATGCTTGATGAATGAATCAAATAGCATTCGTTGCAATTTTTTTGGGTATGAAAATGAAGATATTTTGGGATCAATAGTACTATCCGAGGCTCTAGTACCATAAAGGCTCGTAACTATAGGTTTCAAATGCCCTTTTTATGCATAAGAGCGTCAAAACTGTCTCAATCACTTCGATTGAATTCGAAAAATATTCTGGATCTCGTGCCTCACTTCTGAATGGATAAGAATCGAACATAGTGAAGCATACTCAGATTGAAAAATGATCACGCGGAATGAATGAATGGAGGGAATGCAAACAAGCGAACTTGGTTACGCATTTCATCGATACTGATTTGTTTGCAACTTGAAAATTGGTTACCATGGAAGGTTTTCGTCTGTACACATATTCGTGCATCGAAACCATGGATTACTATCAGGTTTGATTGGGTGATGAGTGTTAATTTTGATGAAAATTGGCTTCACTGGTTGAATGTTCTTAAACTCTCACCTGCCCAAACCAAGCCAGTAGTTATATGGTGTTCGGAATACTGATGTGTATTGTCATGTGCTTTATGTTTTTAGCCTTTGTCACCTTTCTTTTCAATTATTTTTGTCGTTCTACGCATGATCGTCATACATGCATACATTCATAACATACAAACGCTCGAGTCTTTCACGATAGGTAAAACCCGATCGCAATTGCAACCGTCCCGGCAATTTTTTTCAATGTTTTTGGGCTTACGAACGTGGTCTCAAGCGAAAATATACAAACGCCCGGTCTCGTGCAATCATGAATCATACTCTCATAGGAGCTTCCGCTCTCAAATGGTGGAACTTATATACACTAGAGAACAAATCACAAGGCACCATAGCTGGATACTTCAGTGATATGAGGAAGCTCACTTTTTCCTTTCATCTGAACCGAGCAATCAAAATTAAACATCAGAATGGCGGCTTTCGCGAATATTAGAAAACCCACGCGAATATGCAACCGACTACACGATTATATATGTGAACGAATTCAAACACGCTAATATACGCATCATAAAAACGACCACACTTCGAAACACGTTGACGTACAAATGCTTGTTTACTTCGCGAAAATACAAATCCACATAAAATCGCGATCTTTCGTTTCAATTTTCAATGATTATTTGAAATGTCAACTCAAATCATCGTTACTAAAAATGAGCTTTACGTTTTTTAAGGCTCCTCCAAATCAAAATCCTGGCTATGGGTTTGAGCATAAACAAATTCGATGCACTTCGACAGTCGACTTCCTACTCAACGTGTCGGGCAAATTGACTGTTTAAAATAAATCGGATTTTGCTAGTAAATTTGCAACGGATTTTAAATTTAATAACGTTTAAAGTCGTTATTAAATTTAAAATTTCCTAAGTTAGAAACAAAACAAGATATTTTTCTTAATTTATCAAAGCCGCCTATTTCTGTTGTGACTAAAACATTTTTAAAATCTAATAATAAATCAAAAATTAAATCAAATTTAATAATTAATAGATGTTCTCGTGTTTATGTTATGAAATCTACCAAGATTTGGAGACAATTTATCATAAATTCACCATTTCAAGATTGAAACCTGTGCTTGTAGGACATCATCCGTTTTTTTTTGGTCTCTGGATTTGTCTATCTGACTAAACAAGTCAGTTTGTCAAATAAGGAGTTGAAATAGAAATATAAATTTAAGTTTTACCAAAAAATATAATCAAATGAAATGAAATTATTAAAACTAAAAAAATCTACATACGTTTTACTACGACTCATATACAAATAATGAAGTATCATAAAAAACTTATTTTCCTATCCTTAGCCATATCGCGTGTCCCGAATACTTTAAAAGACGAGACAAGTCACATATGACCCCTCTCTCTCCGTTTCATTTTACTTCCATAACATTGAGGTACCTGCTTGTAAATAGAAGGTGTGCGTATACCTTGCTTCAAATAGTGTAAGGCAGATGCCATTACAATATATGAAGACAGTGGGAAAACGTTTATTGCACTGTACCTATTATATATTGCACTTTCTGAATGCAGATAGACTCGTGAACACATTCAAGGCGAATACTGAAACCTGACGATTCAAATCATTACATAAACAATATTTTATCGATATCGAATGTTTAGAAATCTGAATGCATTATGGATTGGATTGAATAACTTCGAAATGGAATAGTCCCCACTATTCAATTGAAGCAGGATATCATCATGATCAACAGTGTCATTTCAAACATATTTGTAGCTAAGGGGGCTATTGTGGATTCAGCGCACAACGCTCTTGTGTTGGTGTGTCATTTTAGAAAGAATGGCCAGCACTCTCGAATGTAATCGTAACCTTTTCATTAGATTTATCGTTAACGAATTCGGGAAATTACACACAACAGTGCCAAGAACCGAAAATCGCGCCGAATTGGCAACGTACAAGGTTACAGTGATGCCCAATCGAGATGGCAAGCAAAGCACCGCGGCTAAAGCTAGAGTGCGTCAGCTATACATAATATTATTGTGATTGCGTCACAATGGACGAGGCGGATTTTAAACAGTTCCTTGGTGACGCTACTAGAACAAGAAATGTTTGAGATAAGTTCAAACTATTATGAGTTAATAAAATTACCGAAAAAATACTTGGTTTGACGGGCGACTTGCACTTGTGGGCTGGAAAGTGAAATTTTTGTGACAACTGGCCCCATTAATCAAAATATTTGTCTAAAGGAAAGTTGTTGTATATTTTTTGAAGAAATACAGTTGTTTCGTGCTGTTTTGATCAGACCTAGCTTCTTGTTATAGGGGGAAAATGGTTTAGGGATAGTATACCGCCAAGAACGTTGCTACTTGCTGACGACACTTCAATATTAATTCTTCAAAAGAATTGAGGTTTTTGTAAACAAACTTATTTCGCTTATTATTCCGCTACCAAGTTGAATTTCATTACACATGAATCAACATCTTTACCATTGGTAGAATCAATTTCAAATGTTTTCTGTGTTGAAATTATAACAAACTAGCTAAAACCCATCGCGCGTTGCTGCGACTTTCAACGAAATAGGAGGAAAACACAATTTGTTCCGAAGCGCCATCTGGCGGGCAGATAGTCCCCAGCCAATAGCGCACAAACACGCTCCTTAACAAATGCCTACTACGTACAAATTTTTACGGCAATCGGTGAAGCCGTTTGGGAGTCTATAAATCATATACATACAAACATTGACTTTTATATATATAGATTAAGAGAAATTAGCAAATCAAAAGTTTGTTTACAAATCTTATTTGCCCTATTCAAAAGTTTATGTGGACTTTATCTCGGCAGTTTTATCTTTTACACACATTGTAAACTTTTGTTGGATGCCAAATCTCAAGGTGAGGGATGTAATGATTTTTAAATCAATTTTGTAAAATAAAATAAAAAAAAACCTGTTTTAATCCACCTAGCGGTGCAATTGTGCCTTTCTCATTTCTCTAAACTATGGCACGGAGGCTTTTTATGTTCAACATAATTGTGGAAATGTCCATTACATTCTTAGTACACTTTGCACTTATACACAATGGCATGCCAGCCACGAACTTGATGAGCTACGTGTCGACGGTGAAACACTTGAAACAAAAAAATATCATACTCCATTAGTCTAACCAGCATTAGATCAATGTTATCTGCTTGCTAACTCATTTTGTCATGCGGGGGTGGGTATGTGAGGAGGGTGAAAGTCCCATGAACGAACGACTCCCCAGCTTAAATTGGTATGCTTTGTAATATAGTGGTGGTTTAAAGATGATGGGGTTGAAAGGGAGGGGTATGAGGTGGTGGTCTGAGGGGTGATTTAAGGAGATTTTTAAAGGAGGGGAGTGAACAGTAGAGGGGGGGGGGTGTAACCCGTCTCCGTAAACCATCAACTACGCCCCTGTTAAAATCCAGAAACCTTATGCGAGTCGAAAAAAAAATTTGGCCCTCCGGGATTAGGTTGACGTTTTTCAGAGTGATTGCATAACCTTTCTATATGAGAAAGGCAAAAATGTGCAAAATCCAAAAAAGTGAATCTTCGTCAAATTTTTTTCGTGTTTGCATCAAATCTCGACGTTTTATGCACCTTGAATACATTTAGCATCAAAAATAAAAATTCTATTTTTAATTTTTCCTATAGTTTTTATGAGAAATTTCTGTGTGGCCGCACTCTGAAACCCGTAATTCCGGAACCAGAATTCCGATCGATCCAAAATTCAATAGCAGCCGATGGGAAGGTTGCACCTTTCATTTGAGACTAAGTTTGGGCAAATCGGTCCAGCCATCTCTGAGAAAAATGAGTGACATTATTTGACACATACGCACATACATACACACATACACACACATACACACACACATACACACACACATACACACACATACAGACTTTTTCCGATCTCGACGAACTGAGTCGAATGGGATATGACACTCGGCCCTCCGGGCCGGGATTAGGTTGACGTTTTTCAGAGTGATTGCATAACCTTTCTATATGAGAAAGGCAAAAATACAAAATTAAGGTGGAAAATTTCTAACCACCTCATCCTTCGGAAGAAAAAGAAGGTGGTGGTTGGGCTCCTTTTGTTAATGAGCCAATATATAGGGTCTGGATAGTGGTGTCGCTTCTTTGGCATCGGTAAAAGGCGGGCAGAGGCCGACGGAAAATAAATCTGACTGAAAAGGATATTGACCTTGCATTTGCAAGTTTTACGGAATGGAAAAATCAGTGGCGTATAGCTTCAAACTCAAAATAATTCCAATCCAAAATTGACCACCAAAATTGGTTTTCATGAAATGACATTATTAATTATCATGTATTGCACAATATTCATTTCAAAATCAAAATTTCAGGCCCGCCCCGATTTTTTTTTCTGGATTCGTCCCTGAGAAAAATATTTCTTGAAAGATGTCCTCTTTTGCGTTTACGTCTCATTAATATAAAAATGTGATATAATTCACCTGAACGCAATATTATACGTACAGAATTAAACTGAATATTGATTCAAGTGAGTATAGTAGATTTTATTTCGATAAAAATCGGATTTTCAAGCCTTAGCATTACCATGTCTCAAAAGATGCTATTAGTTTCTAAGAGGAATAGATTCTAAAAAAAATCGTTATTAAAATGGAATATTACGAGGAACCATTTCACAAAAAGTAAACCAAACGACTATGCTGATTTCATTTCTACCATCACCATTCGGCAATTCGAAGATCCCATCCGAGTAGCACCGAACGGCATTCAGCCGGCCCAATGTAACCATCTATGTATACCTACCCTTATCTGTGTACCTACCTACTTCTAGTGACGGCAGTAGCAGCACCGTCGGAGGTTTCCATTCAACAGGCAGCGATGGATTCACTGGTCTTTCCAACGCCACCGGTGGTACCGGCTTTCCATCGATTTTCCATCAGCAGTCAGCAGCCGGTGATGCCAATCAGCTGATCGTGCCGGTACCCGGACAAAACAAAACATCAACGGGCAGGGGGGCGAAGGCACGCGCCAAAAAGCTTCGACTGGTAAAACAGCCCTCGAGCAAACAGCTGAACGATGGGGAAGTGCTGCCAGAGGAGTATATGGGACCGAGGATAGAGTACACGTTAGTACTGTAGTAGAATGGGTTTTTGAACGTTTTTAATGCACCATAGTTTGAGCTTCTGTATACAAATAATGCACCATAGTTTGAGCTTCTGATAAGTATTATAATAGTGACCCACGCTTGCTATCTGCCATCAAAATGCACTCTTGTAGAAGCTAGGTGTAAATTGAAACTCGCGTACTTCGACGATAAACGGTTTCCTAGCGTCGTCTATCTGGTATTTATGTGGCTTGGTCACGCGAAGCTTGACCTGCAATGTGCCATGGTGGCAGCTTGCGGTGTAGGGTGCAGAAAGAACTAAAACAAATGGAGCGAAAAGCTTCTCTTCAATGGGGCGAGTTACTAAAATGTCTGTACACCAGATGATGTTGGGGTGCTGTTTCGGTTCGGAGAGCTTTTCATCGAAGGCTTCGATGGAAAGCTGTGTGCAGGCTGGTATTCATTGGGGTTATACTTTGTTGAAGTTTATTTGGATTGTGAAAATCGGTCAAGGCTCTCGAATGCATTCAATGAATCTGCTGACCAGAGTGTTCTTAGGTTATACAACCACTCTGAAAACCATTGGCGGATCCAGGGGGATTCCAAACCAGATTCGGCAACCAAAACTGATTTTAATTAAAAAGGGTATTACATATTACGTATTGTACATTGAATATTTCAAAATCAAAATTTCAGACGCCCCTCCGATTTTTTTTCTGGATCTGCTCCTGGCGAAGTTACAGCTGTGACGGAAGCCACTTCTCCGTATCTTGACATAAATTTGTTAATCACGATGTCAGGGGTGTGTGGAGATAATTGTAAGCGTATTTCATTGTTGTGCTGCACGTTGTTTCGCAAAACAAATGGCTTCCTAATGTTTAATATGGTGCACTTGCAGTGTGTTATCGTCTCCCGGATTGAGCACAATCTGCACTTTTAGTATTTGTTTTTTTTTCACGAGTAGCTGGTCTTACAGGTCATTTAAAAATTAATAGAAACACAATTCGTCTTCAGTCGTTCTTGCCGTGAATCTACAGTGGAACGATTTTTAGTTTCTACTTTGGGCGCGATGAGAAGGTAGACTGACCTTAATTAACCGATAATTAAAATAGATAATTTTTACATTTTTGTATTTTTATAGAACGGTCCAGGAATGTTCCCCCTAAAAATGCATTGAGTTGAGATAGAACGGGGATTTTGGGCCTCGCCAAAGATGCGTGTGATAACACAATTATATTGTGCGAAAAAAAGAAATCAAATCAGTTCAGTACATCCAACAGCAGCAGTACTCGGTTGCTCACTGTACTCGCAGTTGTCTAATTTGCATCAGATTACTGCGTTCTGTGTCTATATTGTTGTCGGGTCCTACATATTCTTACAGCGTATCAAAACCGACTCCGACGTTAGACATTGTTTATTAAGAAAATCTGCATAAAATCCATGATTAGAAACGGATAAACTTATGTAACTTGAAAATCTTTTTGATTTAATAATTTTAAACGAGAATTTCGAGCTGCATCTGTTACCTTTTTACTTTGCTTACAACAATGGCTAAAAACTGCTCCAACAAACTACCAGCAAATAAATCAATTTGTGTGTCGCTTTGTTTGCACTGTATCGTGTTACAAACCACTATATCGAAAAAAATGAGTGACGATTACAAACAGAAAGTGACCTATTATGGTCAAACTATATTCCTGTTTTCTTTTCAAGACGTTCCTTAAGATCAATTGTAAAAAGTACAAATGGAGCTAAAGATGGCCAAGGTTTACACCATACAATTTCACCATGTTAGACATAGCAACATAATCATGTTCCAGACCATCAATCAAGCAGAAGCGTTTGTTTCGCGAACGGAATATATTCGCTCACTGTTGAAATAAATATTTCAAATCCCTCCGGGGGTTGGAAATATTATTATTGTACCTGCTATTGTAGCACCTGCAGATCGTTCAGTATCCTTCCAAGGATGCTCTGTTTTAATTGTTCTGTATCTTAACCCAAGTACCCATAAGGACTAAGTTAACTAAGACTCTAGATAAGCTAAAAGTTAGAATTTCCTTTGCTATCTAGACGTATACAAGTATTTGTAATGCTTCAATGTGCCTAAAATGTAAAGCAATTAATCTAGCACTATATCGACATACAGAATATACACATCGTGCTAAAAAGTTTTTAAAGATAAATGCTATGAAGTGCTAATATAGAATATTCTTATAGTGCTTCGAGACACCGAAAAATAACAAACATACCTATGCGTTCCAATAGTCACCTAAATTAGTATGCCTTCATGTAATAAATGATGATGCAACAAAAATAAAATTAAAATGTAAATTCTGAACTATTTTTCAAAAAAAAAAATATTGCAGATATAATCCACAATAGACGTTTGCGTAATTTCAACCAAACATCAAGGTAGAGTTTGGATTAAACCAAGTATACATGAAAATCTTCGCACAGATCAGTGCTCAAACGCGTGTACCAAATTCAGGCGCGCTTTTCGACTGTGAATCGAACCCCATTTTATAGGTACTAAATCGTCAATTTAAACAGTTCGGATGTCAACCGAAAGAAAAGAAAAAAGGGTGGGTACGTTATCGAAATTTAATTTTTTCTTTTGCTGTGCCTATATAGAAGCGAAGAGTTATTTTAAACCTTTTGGCAGTCGCGCTAGTGCACTGAGTGCACGCTGCTCTGAAAATCTAGCGAAATCGTCTTAGAACACCAGCGGCTGCTCGTTCAGTGGGCCTTAGGCGCGACTTCCGGAGGGTTAAACACACGGTTCAATATTATCATTGTTGACAGCCGTTAAGGTTCTGCTGAACTAGCTCTATTCTGGCACACCATTTCACCTTTTCCGGCACTAAGTGTGCTTTAACGATACCTATAGAACTATGAAGCCGAAAAGAATATATTTTGTATGCGAATACAGAACATATCTAAAGCCATTAAATAATGCTTCGTGGTCTCTTGGGTATATTCCTTATCCCTAACCTTACAACATCCCCCAATCCTTCCCTTCAGGGAAATGATGGCAAGACAAAAATCTCCGATCAACATGGGGAACGTGCCATTTGGACCAGACGCTTCTGATTCCTGATTCCTGAGTACCCGCAAATTGAAAAACTCGTAGCTATGGCAATTTTACCCGATTTGGGTACCACGGAATAAGAAGCTGTCGAAATTCACCTTATTCGGCACGCTATCTGTGGATGTGGCAATATGAGCCAACCGGAGAGTAATGGAAACCACGGACTCACGAGTTTCCCATGGCTGAAGAGGAACTAACTCATGCTGAACTAGAGGGCTTAGGTTTAAAAGGGCCCGACAGTAAAACAAGCCTTGGGGCCCCATGCGGCTCTCGACGGCCCTGTGCACGCCTTCTTGATCCTGAAATCGATGTGAGCTGACCAATTTAGTTTTGAGTCAAGTATTACCCCAACGTACTTAATTTGATCTGCGACATTAATTTCTGAGCCAAAGAACTGTAACGTAATTCTTTGTTGCATATAAAGCACCATTGATGTTTTATTTGGATTATCATAAGGCTTGTTGCATCAAATAGAAAAGCGTGTAAATGCAAATACCTGTGAAAATTTTTCTTGGGATCTAAATGGTGGTTGTTACGATTAGGATTAAGGAGATATACTGAATGAAGCTGTTTGAGATGCTGTACACATTTGGAATTCGTAATTAAGCATTTCCGTTGTTTTTGAATAATTTGATAAAAAGCTGTTCTCGGTGTTGATGTTTACACACAATATGAGCTGGGGACGGACATAGCGTAGTTGGTAAATCGATTGTCTTGTACACAGCTCACCTGGGTTCGATTCCCAACCCCTCACATAAGATTAGTGATTTTTCTAAAGAGATTTCTGTAGACCGAAAAAGAAGCGAACGACCCGAACGTTCAAAACTCTACAATCAAAATATAAAACGAAAACATGAGCAGTCGAATATAAAAGCCAGAATGGAAGACCATGCTTCGTAAAACCTATTCAATTCTATTAGAATGTAAAAATTTAGCTGTCTAACGCGGCCTAAGGTACTAGACCATAGGAATCATTTAAAATTTTCTCTCGAAACAAATCTTCAGTGGTTTAACCACAAAAGATGGCCTGAATAGTGGTTACTGTGGCAAAGTTCCTTAAACAAAAAAAAGCATTTGTTTCATAACTCCAGTGTTTCTATTTAAAACAGAGAACTCGTAAACGTATAACATTATACTCGACAAAAATCCAATTGAAAAACTTGCGCCGTATTTTACGTTTGATGGTTTAAACTTACTTTTAGATTCTAAAATAATTAAAGGCGAACGACGATGAACCATTTTAATGTTTGGTCCACTGTTGTTAAAATTAAAATTGTTTACTGACAAACCAAATAATAACTGAATCTTGTAACAGAAAATTATGATGCTCCTTGTTTGTGAAAGTTATAGAGCAACGAGTGCTTACAATTATTCAACAACAACAATAGTAAATGGTTGCAAGTACAAAATCAAATAAAATTTATCTTCGGAAAAGTTGCCCATCACTACCAACTTCGAATGTTTGCAGATTGAGCTATTCTGTGGCAACTTTCTTTTGGAGAACGCAAATCTTTAGAAAAAATTGAAAATACTTCGTCGGTATTCCCGAATCTCGGAAACAAGGAAACATGAATTCTCAAGACTCGGTAATTCAGGGAAAAGCAAAAGTTCCTGGACTCCCGGGTTGGACACTATTACGGATCAACAAAGTTTAGGAATTATCATCATTTATTAATTCTTTTCTCGAAGTTTTAGCCGAGCACCAATAAAAACCTTTTAAGAGATATTCAGTTTTTTCCTAACTTAAGCATTAGGGTGGGACAAAAATTACATTCCACTCCGAGCAACTTTTTAGGTATCGTTTGGGCCCTAAAACAACTGTGCAAATTCTTAGCTCGATCGGCTAAACTATATTTTTGCGCCCACTGTTTAAAGTTTACATGAGATTTTGCATGGGAAAATTAACTTTTACAAAATAATTCCTCCAGGAGTCGCCCATTACTTCCTAAAAATAAATCGTTATGCGGCTTTTATGGGAAATTTGACAAAGAAACAAAGTCTCGAAAACCACGAAACGATCTGACGCTTGATAAAAAAGTTATTAAGCAGAAACCGATTGATGCTCTGACGATTGATAAAATATTCATTTTTTCTAGCACCACTGCTGTTGGTTGTCCAATTATAAGCAATTATGTTTTAATGCTCTCTTAATGTGTCCAAATCGTTTATCTATACTATTTGGCCACTTCGCAAGGTTTTGAGGGATAAATTGAGGCTTCTTTTGTACATAATAAGAGAAAGTTAAAAATTTTGTATATAATTTGATCGTCAAAAGCAGTGATGCTATGAAAAGTGAAATTTTCATCAATCTTCAGGGCATCAATCAGTTTTTGCTTAATAGCTTTTTCCACAAGTATCAGATCGTTTTGCAGTCTTCTAGACTTTGTTTCCTTGACAAATTTCCTATAAAAATCAGATTTATCTATTTATTTTTAGGAGGTAAGGGACGACTCTTGGAAGAATTAATTTGCAAGAGACAATTTCCCCATATGAAATCCCATGTAAACTTTAAACAGTGGGCGCAAAAATATACTTTCACCGATCGAGCTAAAAATTTGCAGAGTTGTTTTGGGAGCCAAATGGGACCCAAAAAGTTACTCGGAGCCAGATTTTATTTTTTTCATATAACCATGTCCCACTCTATTAAGCATTGATTGGTAAATTTAGATATTTTATTGATAAAGTATTAGAATCTAAAAACTCGATTGTCAGCCTCATAAATGTAGAGTATTATAGAGTATAGAGTATGAATATGGCTAATCACATTTCTATTACAATCATTGTATTCGATTGTATCTAAAAGCTCTAGTAGCTAGATTTATTTAGTACGTGGATTTATTTAATATTAAGGTCAGCAAACGAAAGTTATAAGTTATAGGAGTTGTCTCATCACACTGTTGTTGTTTTGGCCCTATGCGAAGGGTGCTCCAAAATTTTGTATGGAAGTTGAATTTAACATCTATCCGCATTATGTGAATCAAAAAGTGTTATACTTCAGTGTTAGACTTCTAAAGTAGCAATATTCGCCCCTCTGCAGACTAATCTTGGCATATTGACTCGGCAGTACACAAAAAATTAAATACTTAAAAAAACTCCATGATTGCTCAAAAATTGGCGACAATGGGGGCCGTTTCGAACAATGGCCTGTAGAAACTTTTTTAATGCACTGATCGAAGAACTCGTTTGACACAATATAGTAATCATTTACACCTTTCCAAAAATGCAAAGAAAAAAAATCAAATTTTTCAAAATTTTGAATGAGAACCTCCCCGACCGACCGACAACACCATATCAACACCACAATATCAATAAGACAACACCATGTATCATAAAACCTATGCCACGGTGGCACGAAAGGTGGACTAAAGTCAAAACTTGGTCGAATCGGTTCAAATAGGATGGTTTTATGTGATTTTGGTACGCCCCATAAGTTTGTGATATAAAAACATATTGAAAATAAAAACTATTTATTAGGGTGTCTCAAAGATATCTATTTTATCGAAACTGTTCTTAAAATTTGTATATTAAAATATTAATACAATATATATTAATATATCAATGTTCGTGCGCCAAATCGTTTTTGATATTAACACTTCATCGCTGTTGTGCTATCTAATGACAAGCGCCATTTTGCATATTTCGAGAAAAACGATTTTTAAAGTCTATTTTAAAATCTAAAATATCTTGAAACTTATAAATGGTATGAACTAGTCAAAGAAGACAATTGATGCTTCTATCTATTCTGTATTAATCTCTCAAATATTACGAAGATCAGTTGATTATGTTGCGAGTATTTACTATAAATGTAAACGAAAGTCACGCTCACACGTGTCATAGGTGTGTATTGATGACAAAATTTGTATGGCGTGTCATAATCGTGCATGGAAAATCATTAATTATTAACTTTTATTCATATATTTGGATTCATTTGATCTATAAACAATCGGTAAGATGCATTTTGAAGGAAATGAGTCAGGAAATCTAGAAAAAATAGTTTTTTTGTTACAGTGTTGCCAAATATGCTATATTTCCAATTTAAAACTTAAATTGCATTTTTCTCACAATTCGTGCATTTTTGTTTGAAAATAATTATGCCATTGTGTTTTTCAAACAGTTTTACATATAAAAACATCTTATACATTAAGATAATTTGAGACAATCCCCAGACACAGTCATTTGAAGCAAAAAATAAAAAATCTCTCAACACGTTTCTCGCTATATCTCAGTGATCAAGTAAAATGTCATAATTCTGTAAACTTTGTAGAGATTTTTTTGACAAGTAATGTGGCATATCTAACTCAGTTTACCCCAAAATGGCGTTTGTCATAAGATAGCACAACAGCGACGACTTGTTAACACTTGTTCATTATACATTAGTTCTAATGACCCTGCTACTTCTAGTTTTCCGATCTGAATACTTCACATCTTTGCTCTCACTTGAGTACTATGACTCTAATTTTCGTAACTTTCCCTACCCAGTAATCTCTAGCTAATTGAATGTCGTTAAAAACTAAAAAGACAATGTGACTAACATAGTCGAAATAAAAAAGCAAAAAAGAAAAAAAAATCATTAGGGTGGTTCAAAAATAATTATTTTGTTGTGAAAGTTCATGACTTTTTTTTGAAGAAATTTTTGTGCGCTGAATTCCTTTTTTTGGTTATAAATCATATTAGAATTTAACATTACTATCTGTTAGGGTGGCTCAAAAGTAAGTATTTTTCCTTTATGAGTGTTATGATTTTTTCAGTAGTAATTATGGTATGAATTTTTTCCAATGTTGAAACGAATTGAATAACATCTCATGGTGATGCTTCAGATATGATTTTTCTTGTTTTTGCGGACCAAATAAGATGTGTTTGAATAATTTTGGATCGTTAAATTCATTATTGGGTTACTTGACGTGTAAACTACATTTTCTTTAATTTTTAAAACAAAACTTTTGAGCGTCTTAGTGGAATGTTTAACTACATTCACTAATCAACAGGATGCTAAAGGAAATATTTTTTCGCAGGTGTGTGTTTTCAGTTACTTAGGTTGCTTATTTCATAACTTACAAAAAACACAAATTATAAACTCTTTTTCCGCGTATATATGTTAATTTAAAAATTATCTTAATTTATTTGGGTGATATCGCTTACCCTTAAGATAAATCAGTACTATACAATTTCTGATCAAAATAGTTTTATCAAGTGACTAGAACTCAACTGTGTTCACTCATTTTAACAGCTACTGCGTAAGTTCTCATGAAATAGTTTTAGCGACATTTAACCCTCAAAAAGGCAACCGGGTCTCAGAGGCCCGGCACGTTACAATTTTTTAGTTACAAAAAATGTGTATGCAGTATAAGCTTGGGCATGGAAATTTTGATAAGTAGCTTTGAAATCTATAACAAAAATACAGAATTGTGAAATTTTCATCTATGGAGTGATGCGCAGCTATGTTTGAATTTTTTACATGCACAAAAAGGCAAGCCAAGCCTGGCTGGCCCGGTGTGCATGCAATATTTCCTAGGAATACCACGGGTTTTATACATTAATATTTATCTGAAAAAAACATTTTGATGAGTTCATCTTCATATTAGCAGGAATTTTTTTCATGTTTTGATCGATTTGATCTTTTTACCTTTTCTTATTTAAAAAAAACCTTGAAAGTTTGAGCGAATTTTATACATTTCTTTTATAAGAAATGTAAAAATAGCATACGATAATGACGTGTGTCATATTTTTTTGGGTAAATACTTTTATTTCACCCACTGTGGTCTACTTGACAATTATTTGGATACAACATAACCTAACTCTGTCGTTATTGTCTATTTTTGTTGTCGATTCTTTGTGTTATAGTTGTCGTAATTATTCAAATTATAGGATCTAAAAGCAACAAAAAATTTAAATGGCTATAAGACGATATGCCCATGTTTTCAATCGTCTCAAAGAATCTGAAATAATGGAAGAAATTCGAGCAAATTCAACAGCAGACGATTTCGAAACTGATTTGCAAAGCGAGGAGGAAGAGGTGAATGATATTGCTTCCGACGATGAATCTGATGCAGAAAAATATGAAACATTTATTGGTCGTGTTCAAACGAAATGGAGCTCAGAACCAATCGACAGTCGACGTGATCTTCCGAGTACTCACCTTTTGGAAAAAAATTTACCTTTTTACATCCATCGCCTTATACGCTGAAATCGGGATTTGCTGCGTGTTTGTACTCATCATCTTGTAATTCCGGAACCGGAAGTCGGATCAATTAGAAATTCAACAGCAGCTAATGAGAATGCTGTACCTTTCATTTGAAACCAAGTTTGTAAACATCGGTAAAGAATTCGCTGAGAAATAGGTATGACATTATCTTAGGAACTTGGTAAGTTCCCCCGGGGCATCAAGAACCGCCATAGCTGGCCAATGTGGTCGAAGTGCCTTCGGTGGGTCATTAATGATCTAGACATGCAAAGCCAAGTAATGTTGCACATATTTTAGTATATATTGCATCATTTGGACATGGTGGTATCAGTTTCTATGGAAATTTACTGTGTGATTGTACTCTTCAACACGTAACTCCAGAACCGAAAGTCGGATCAATAAAAATATCAATAGCGACCGATGGGAAGGCTGCACCTTTCATTTGAGGCTAAGCCACCTCAGAGAAAAATCGGTGAGATTGTTTGCCACATACATACATCCATCCATACATACATACACATACACATACAGACATTTTACGATCTCGACGAACTGAGTCGAATGGTATAGGCCGTGCGGGTCTCGGTTAAAAAGTCGAAATTTCGACCAATTGCATATCCTTTCTATATGAGAACGGCAAAAGGAGCTTGAATTTAGACGGGCCTGAGAGGCCCGGCTTGCCCTTTAATGTTAGGATTTTAGCTTGCCTTCACAAGGGTTAATGACATATTTCAATAAGTTGAAAATATTTACTGAATTTTAAACATTCTGAATACCTTTACCATATAAGAAATCACTCTTTCTACTCGGCTTCTCTCTCTTAATCACTAGTAAAGCCCTCATAGGAATGTTGTAAAAAATCACATTTTAAAGTTACACTGATAATATAAACTCGTAAATATTATGAAATTGAACCTGAAATACACGAATTCATTCGTCGTTTTCTGCAACGAAGTAATTTCGTGCATTGTGAATAGTAGGTTTCGTTCATTTCATGAACAAGAATGGCCGCTTGGTGAACGAAAGCTTTCGTAAATTTTACATATTTGGTACTGTTGATATCGACGTTATTTTTCGTGAATGAAACGAAATGTTTTGTTTATTTTAATAAATGTTTGTGTATATTACGACCGATTTCGTTGGTTTCACGAATTCATTTCGTTCATCATAGAAAAGTTTTCGTATTTATTAGCATATTATTTTTATCATTCGATCTTTTGGGATCGATGTTTGACAACACCGATTGTTTTTTTAATTTAAAAAAATCGATCTAGCCTAATCGATTTTATTGTGGTATGAAGAAATGGTCGTTTGATGAACGAAAGTTTTCGTAAATGCTACTTATTTAGTGTACATTGAACGAATGTTATCGTTGATAGCGACATTATTTTTCGTGAATGAAGCGAATAGTTTCGTTTATGTATATTACGAACGATTTCGTTGGTCACACGAATTCATTTCGTTCATCTTAGAAAAGTTTTCGTATTCGTCGGAATATTATTTTTTTTCAATCGATCTTTTATGATCCATTTAAGACAACAACGATTTTTTAAACTAAAAGGATCGATCTGGCAAAATCGATTTTATTTCAACCTGCTCGCTTCTATAGAGGGCTAGAATGTTTGTGGTGTGAAGTAATGGCCGCTTGATGAACGAAAGTTTTCGTAAATTTTACATATTTAGGGTACGTTGCACGAATGTTATTGCTGAAAACGTTGTTATTTTTCGGGAATGAAACGAAATGTTTCGTTTATTTTAATAAACGGTTGTGAATATTACGAACGATTTCGTTGGTCGCATTCGATCTTTTAGGATCGATGTTTGACAGCACCGATTTTTTTAATTAAAGGGATCGATCTGGTAACATCGATTTTATTTCAACCTGCTCAATGATTGAGAACTTGTGGTGTAAAATGGCCTCTTGATGAACGAAAGTTTTTGTAAATTTTACTTATTTAGTGTACACTGCACGAATGTTATCGTTGATAACGACATTATTTTTCGTGTTTTGTTTATTTTAATAAACGTTTGTGTATATTACGAACGATTTCGTTTGTCTCACGGATTCATTTCGTTCGTCTAAGAAAAGTTTTCGTATTTATTAGCATATTTTTTTCATTCGATCTTTTGGGATCGATATTTGCCAACACCGATTTTTTTATTTAAAAAACCGATCTGGCAAAATCGATTTTATTGTGGTATGCAGAAATGGCCGCTTGATTAACGAAAGTATTCGTAATATTTACTTATTTAGTGTACATTTCACGATTGTTGTCGTTGGTAACGACATCATTTTGGTAAATGAAACGAAATGATTCGTTTATTTCAATAAACGTTTGCGTATAATACGGACAATTTTGTTGGTCGCACGAATTCATTTCGTTCATCTTAGAAAAGTTATCATATTTAATGGCATATTATTTTTACATTGCTCCAACAGAGAAAATCTCAAACTTCTTCATACAAAACCAACGAGCAGTTCGCGATGACTCAACTGTATCCGTACTGCTCCGGATAATGGATCAACTGGAAGCGAAAGAGGTTCAGGAATCTTCCTGAAATCGGAGGACACGGATACGGTTACTAAAAGGTCAGACCGAGATCGTCGTAATGATCAACAATTATTGACCCATATTCTACCTCTCTTTTGACGTTGACGGTTTGACGAATGATGCTCGTAAATATTACGAAGACTTTCGCATATAGCAGTGAAAAATTCGTTTGCCTAATGAAGACGTTTCGTAATAAGCCGACGAAGGTCGTTTAGTGGTTTTCACGAAAAACTCGCAATAAAAAATAAAAGTGTTTCAATTGAACTACGAATGATTCATCATATGTACGAAAAAATTCGTATATTTTATGAAAATTGTCTGTACGAATCTAATTCGCAGCGATTTACGAATATATTCTATCAGTGTAAACATGTATTCGTGGCATTATTCTAGTTATAAAGTGATTACTCAAATATCACTAATAGCCATGCATTCACATTTTTTTTTAAAATTTTGACTGCTTATAGTAAGTTTTCGCAAAGTTTTTAAAGAGAAAATTAAAAGCTTTCGAATGAGTGTAGTGTGATCGCGGGCATTCATGGGCACCGGTGTTGTTATCGCATTCAATAAAAGTTCGTAACATTAGTTATATAAACAATTACTAAAACAACTAGCAATTTTTGAGATGTAATTTGATCACAGGATAATTTTGGTGAAGTAATACAATGCATAAAATCAGCCGTTTCTACGAAAAACAAAATTAACCAGATATAGTTCCTTCGAGCAAATTATGCAAAAAACATTTGAGTTATGCCCTTCAAACAGCTGTGAAAAAATCAATTTACATCCAAATCACTTAAAATACCGCAAAAATGCTTCTTATAGCTCAACGTATACAAGAAAAATACTAGCAAGAATATCGCGTCAGCTTAAATCCAGACTCGTCTCAATGTGCTCTGTGATGCTGTGTCATTTCATCTGTACATCTCTCGACAAACATATGATTACGGCCTAAAAGCCAACTGTCAAAATCTACTTTTAAGGGAAATTCCGGACAAACCGTTACTAGCTGAACACAGTTCACAACAGTTTATGAAAGAGAAAACTTTTCTCTTTCGTTTACTACCAACATCTGTGATTGGCATGTAACGGTTTGTCCGGAATTTCCATTCAAAGTGGATTATGACAGTTGGCTTTTAGGCCGTAATCATATGTTTATCGAGATCTGTTCAATTTCAGGGAACCCTAGCTCTTGGGTAGTGAGAATCCTAAATTTCCTTGTACCGTTATTTGTTGCGAAACAGCGCGGTAGTGGATTGCATTGGTGTTGCAGAAGTGTCCTGTGTTAAGCCAAGGAGGACCATGCGCCATTTTAAGATACATGCTCTAAAAACGCTATCGCATCCAACATAGCACTAGCAACACCCACCTCTATTTATTTTTGGAAAAAAAAATCGCAGACGAAAGCAAATAAGTATTTCTTAACGTGCTCTGTTAATGGTAAGTTATCTAAAAATGCATTTCGACATGAAAAAATACTAGAATAAAAATAAGATCACTTGGTTTGGCTTAACGCAGGTCAAGTGAGAAATGAAACACCAGCAGTACAAATTACTGCCCTGACGGTTTGCAATGAAACATAACATTCGATTTATGTGGTGATGGAATATTTCGAAAAAAAATCTATTTACCCGTGCCGTATTAGACACTCAGTGTATCCTGGATAAACACCTCTTGATAAATCGTATTCTTTTTATTAGAATTCCAATAGGATTTATTTGAATTGATTTCCGACAAATTACAATGCAAACATTCAAATTAAATTGGATAAAAAATACACACCCTTCATCGTACCCGAATGAATACATTTCTGCGGATTTCCCAATAGCCTTTTCAGAACAGGACTGATTTCCACCCAGTCATGGTTATTCACCGAAAAAGGAAACAGACATAGAAAAAACCTCACCTCAATGACTAATCACTTCTTCGAACACCCTTCGACCGTGTGGCGTAGAAATAACTGTTTAGCACGACAAACCATAATGTTTGCAAAAAAGAACGAGCCCTTTCCCAACCTCGCTGTTATTGTCGTGCCCCGCACGTGTGGTGTACAATGTCTTCCAGCACGGAAAAGTTGCTCCTTTTTGCGGTATGTACATACCATGCTTGTCTAGTCGGCGGCAAACTGATGGCATCGGATCCTGCTGAAGGAGAAGCTACAGGATACCGAAAGTGTGAACGACTTTGATTTGTTGCTATTTTGCATGTAACGAACTGTTGATCGCACCCTCTAATGAGGTGTGTATATTTTCACTGGAAGTGAAACTAATTTGGAGAAATTTATTAATGGTTATTGGATCAAAAGTGAATAGAAAACAAAACAAGGTTACCTTGACTAACGACGAACTTTTGGAAAGTGGTGCTGGATTGGCAATTTTGGCTGAAATAATTTGTATGAAACCTGTACCGATACTTACCGCTCCAGTGTACGGGTAGTCTGACGCCCTCATTATACCCCCACAACTTTCTAGATACTTGAGGGCGTACCTCAGAGAACCGCCAGCACATCCCTGCGAAGAATAGAAAAAAATCAACGTTTCAAAATTTCATTGATAGACCTTAATCTACTGACCTGATTTCCTGCCGACGTTGAACAATCAACCAGTTGCTGCTCGCTGACCAGTTCCATCCGACCGATTCGTTGCACAATCTGACCACTGATTGCGTACGCAATGCTAAACGCATAACAGGAACCACAAGTCTTTTGATTCGCCATATCCGTTACGAAACCTTTTTCGCGCCAGTCTAAACTATCCGGCATTCCGGCAGGTGCTCCAACTAATTCGTCGGCGATTTCCACGTCCATCTTGCGGTGGTTGGTGTCCCTCATGCGCACCATTCGCTTTTTGTACAGTTCATTGTCCTGAAATCGGTGCGGACTCTAAACTAGTCTTAACTAGTAGATTGCAATAAATAATTTACACTCACCAAGTCAGCAAACACATTAACTCCCATTTGAAACTGACTCTTGCCTGCCTGAAACTGCTGGTTGTGGCTTTCAATTTCCTCCAAGTTTTTCTCGAAAGCATTCTTCCTTCGATCGATTCTGTATTTCACAACATACTTTTTATTGTACTCGTTCTGCGAAAGAAGACATCGGTTTTATATTGAAAAAGTTCCACTAACGTTTTACGCAAACAAGAACACCCGCCCTCGCGCGATTTTAATACCAAGTAAGAATCGAACGACGTGCGATTATTGCCGGCCGGTGGGACGACTGTGGTCGTCTGGTTCTCGGCCGTGATGCAGCCATCCATCAGCAACAGCAGCATCAGTGGTACAGCGAGCGTCACTAGCAATTGTTGATTCATAACTTTTTCATGTTTCATGCCGGAGTTGTGGCCACCGGGGCTGTTATCCGCACTGTAAATTTTAACCTACAATGTGTTTGAGTTACGACTTGAAACTGATTGTCGATCGAAAAAGGTCGTCCGTTAATCGGTTCTAACCGAACCGAAATGCTGGCTCATCAAAAAGTTTCTCCATTATGTTTCTCAGTCGTGAGTGAAGTAGGAATTGAATTGTGCGACACTTGCAGTCTTTGAAGTGAGCTGACTGTTGTGTGATGGTGTAAAGTTTGTTTTGTGTCTTCCGTTCCTCGCTGGGATTTATTGACTTCGGTGTCTGGTGCGCCGAGAGAAAGTAGATCCGTGATGACGTTGGAACGAAACATTGTTTGCACCGGAACTGCTATTGACTCGGCATAAGACCTTGACTTGTTTCGTTCCCCAGACGGTGGAACACGGAAAAGTGCAATGTTTTATATTGCTTCGAAACCCCACCCGCGGAGGTAATCGTTTCAAATGTTTACTATTCGTGATTGAGCTACTGTTTTCGATTGGGAAATGGCGGCCGGAGTGATGGTGTACAATAAGGGGTTACACTACACGAGCCTGGACTGGTGTAGGGCATCGAAGTGTGTTGAATGATTGCGAAAATCAACATGTCAAGATGATTTAAACTAACAACATATTATTGTTCGAATTTCCTACAGATTATTTCATCTTGTTAATCCTTACCAGAGCTAAAAATATTCAAATTCATTGAATGAAAATTGATCATATTCAGCCGCATTCATTTTCAATATTCAGTGACGCAGCTGAAAATGTCAAACGAACAAACCGCCCATTCATCCATGCAGATTTTCATTCGGCTCCGATTATTACACGAAGCAACCTTGTAGAAACGAATCAAACGCATCAAAGTAGGCCCTGGCACAATGTAAGCGATGATGATTGTTGTTTCATATGCTTTATCGACATTTGAAAACATTTTCCTAGATAATTAGTGTAATGAATATATTGTACGATATTCAACTGAATGAATAAGATGGATAGTTGAATGAATATGTTTTCTATTCACCGCGAGTCGCAACAGGTTCATTTTCAGCCGTCAACAAAGAGCTTCGATTATTTTTAACTCTGATCCTTACACAGTTCGAAAAAAACAGCAAATTTGCATTTACTTGAATGTATGGATATGTGCTACATAATCTGTAACTTAACTTTACATGTGCTATGAAATTTACATATTTTCACTTAAATAAAACATAACTTTACATGCACTATTAAATGACATGTAATTGAAAAAAATAGTTGAGTAGTTTTAATTTCTATGTCGTTTGGATAAGATTTAATCTTCGGCAGTAATATTGACTGAGATCCCGATCAGAATGAAATAACAAGATTATAACAGAACACTTTTTTTGTATTATATTGTGTTATAAATTAGGTCTCGTTAGTAGTTAAAATAAATAGAAATTTATAACAAGTAACAATGCGAGATATAGTTTTGAAATATTTCTGTTATGTGTTTCTGATCGGGATATGCTGTAGCTAAGTGTTATGAGTGATGTGATTTTTATTTGAATGGAAAATTCAATTAGATTAAGTTTACGTCAACATTTATTAAATTAATATACAAATTACGTTATAATTAATATTCATGAATTTTTACTGTGTTAGACACGATGCGATAGAACATATTACAAAAAATAGATTTTGTTGCACACAGAAAAAAATATTTTGTTATTTTAAGTTTATTTTCATGCACATATTTGAAGCAAGAATACAAATGTAAAATTATTCGATGTATTTTTATTAAAATATTGCTGTAAAATGAATGACATGTAGTATTACACGAATGAAAGTGTAAAATTGTATGCTCGTTGATGTTATAATTGAGTGCATTGATTTTAACGTAATTTTCAATCAAATTTTTGATTCAATCTTTGTATGTTTACATTCGTATTGATTTATATGTCGTTTAAATTTCATTAGTTTTTGGTGTGTACCTATTCCAACGCTTTAGTAGGCAGGTAATCAAATGCTATGTGAAAAAAGTGCCGATAATGCACGGTGGTCCGGATCCACAACCTGGATCAGGGTGACTTTTTTTGTTAGGGTGATGAGCAAATTGTGTTTCGATCGTGATGAGATAGAAGATTCCATTGGTCAGAAATTGTGTAGAGCATTTGCCACGGAGAACCAAAATTCGGCTCAGATGCGAAAACCTTAGTTGATTTACTGAATTGAATTAGTTATTATTTAGGACAACTACGCAAATTCTCAATTTACTGATTTTGATTAGTTGTTCTCGATCTTCCTGAAAAGAACTAAAATGCTAGTTGGAATTTCTGTTTTCTCTGCTGATTTGGCGAGAAAATGATGCTGTCACTTTTAGCGGAGACACATTCTCCATCTTCTCAAATAAATTTTGAGCTGAATTAAGTGCTATTTTCGGTTATTTCAACTAATATATACTCTAAATTCAAAACTTTTTGGCATTAAAATTATCCAGTTATTTAGCTGAATTCCTAAAAAAATATGCGAATTTTATGGAGGTTGTTTTGTTCAATCTAGTTCTTTCCTCAGTTGATTTCAACAAATGTCAGTTTTGAATTTAAGCCATTCTGTTTTTAAATTTAAAATTTTTCGTAGTTTAATTTTGAATGTCATTTTTTTTAAATTTTCGACAGCTTTGGTTAAATTTAGCGTTTTTTCTACTGATTTAAAAAAATAAAATTCCTGCTTTTTAGACTTATATTTCGACATTAATTTGATTCAGTTGAAGTCCTTTAGAATACAATCAATATGGGTATTTTCGAAATGGTTTTGACGAGGGTGTCGGAGGACAATGTTTAGCATCATTTTTAAATCCAAAATGCGACTTCCGGTTAACGAAATTTTCTTTAAGGGGGGGAAGTAAAGGTTTCAGCGCAAAAAAACTTTTTTGCGATTTTTTAGAACTTTCTGTGTTGCGAATTGATCAAAACTTTTGTACATTATAGTGTATTTTTTCAATAACATGCTGCAGGCAAAACTATCGACAAGCAACTCGGTGACGAAGCTTTTTGTCTCTGGAAAAACATGATTTGCGGTATTACCTGCCATTCAAAAACTACTCAACCGATTTATTTCAAACTTTGCATACACATTCTATGCAAAAAAATATTTAATTCCTATGTTGAGTTTTTGAGATAATTTTTTTTGTTGAGTTTTTGAGATAATTTTTCGATTAAAGGGGTGTTTACTAATAAAAAGGCGGAATTTTTCGCGAAAAAAATATTGAATGAGTAAAAAAAACCCTAATTGAAAATTTATCATAAAAACTCTACGTAAGAGTTAGGTATTTTTTTAATATAATGTTTATGCAAAGTTTGAAATCGGTTGAGTAGTTTTTGAATGGCAGGTAAAACCACAAATTATGTTTTTCCAGAGGCGTTCTACAAAAATTTTCATCACCGAGTCGTTTGTCGATATTTTTGCATAGAAAAATTATAACATGTTATTGAAATAATTCACTGTGATGCATAAAAGTTTCAATCAATTCGCTTCACGCTAAGTTTTAAAAAAATCTCAAGAAAGTGTTTTTTTCATTATGAAACCTTTGAAGACCCTCCCCTCCACCCCTCAAACATTGCGACGCGGAGGGACGTACCGTCCCACTTACTTCTCCTAAGTTTTCAATTGATTTCTAGTTGGCGTTGATATCTAAAAACGATTTCTTCCTTTAATCAACTCTTAGAGATGTAAGGAGTATAACTAGCACAAAAATATGTGAATTTGTTAATTACTTATTAGTTATAAACAATTAAAACTCGAAAATCTTGTTTTTTACAATAAATTTGGCTGTGTCTGAACTAAAAGTCCTAGAGACTCAAACATTTTTTTTGAAAGTATCTCAAACATTGAACTAAATAATATATTTTTTGCAGAATTTTTCGTGGGTCAGTTTTTTCGAAAAAACTGCGCATAAAACTCGATTAACAAGAGTTTTTGGAGTCCCTGATTACGATTCTGATGCCAGAATTCGAAAATTCAAAATGGCGCCTACAAAATGGCAACCATTTTTACGCATTTGGCAAATTTTGTTACCGTCAGTATAAAGCTCGATTCACGGTTTTTTTGGGACGCATAGTCGTTATACTGGATCCGCATTTTGAATTTTACATTTTTGATGTCAGAATCAGACTCAGTGACCCCTAAAACCTATATAAAGCTAAAAATAACAGTATTAACAATGAAAAAAAAAACTCGCGTCGCAAAGGGTTAACCCAATCAAGATGAATATAATTCTGTAACTCATTCAGTATAGTTGTTTTCGAATAGGATTGATGAATATTTGCGAGAATTTTTCCTTGGTTCCTAACCTTGGCTTATAACAATTTCTTGTTAGGAATATATTCCCGTAAATGGGATCTAAAAACGTAAACCATTAACTTTAACAAATATTCCTTATAACATCGACCTCTAATACCTATTCGTCACCTCCATTTCGAAAAAAACTGTGATTAGATTATAGGTAGTATTTGTAGGTTCAATAAAAATATGGATTAAATTCAATAATAAAATTATTGGTCGGGAGACAGTAAATTTATTTATTTTGATTTCAATAAAATTTATTTATTGTTTAAAAAAATATTATTCCATTTTTTAATAAATATTTTATTGAAATTAAAACAAAATTACTGAAATTAAAAATGATTTTATTGAAAACAAAATTTTATTGTTGTTGCGATAAAAAAATATTTTCAGACCAATAAGTTTGTTATTTGAAGTAATAAACAATAAATGATAGGATTTCAATAACACATATTTTTGGTTTAAATATGCTTAATTTTTCTGCGTGTAAAGTTGCCAACTTGGATTTTAGAATGGCGTAAAACATCTGGCTCTGGAAACAACTCATCCGAACCATTCCTAGAATAACCTTAATGATTAGGTTGTTCCGAACTTCTTTAAACCGAAAGTCGCCATTTTTAATTTTGAAATAGCGCCAAACATCAACCATCGACACTTACTCGTCAGTCATTTTTAAAAATTCCTATACTGATTGTGTTGCAAAAAATTTTGATTAACCGGGAGTCACCATCTTGGATTTCAAAATGGCGCTCAACATCCACCTCTGACGCATCTTATACGTAGGGAACTAAACGGACGTAAACATGCTAAATAAATACATTATGCGATGATACTATAATTGTTTCACTGACGTTAAGTCTTCTTTCTTGACAATTCATACATTGTCACAATTTCACTCCACCAGGCCAGAATATAAGAGAAAAATAAAAACTTACCACCATTTTCAACCAAAATACTACACTTTTCGTGGACAATTTCATGCAACATTAACTTCTCATTTTATCTGTGCACTACTTATTGACAATAATCCTTTTGAACTAAAACTTAACAACGTTAATTCACAAAATATTTCGTGCGCAAGTCTGCCACAACACCAATTACTAACAATTTATTTTTTTCGCTCAAGTGAATTTAACATGAACAAAAACTGTTCTGTTTTTAACAATGTTTCTGGTTATAAAATTCAGTAAAGGTTTTTGTTATTCGCCGTGCTGAATTTTCACAGCATATATACACAGCCCCGAAATAACAAAATAGCATTCTTTATCTATTTGGTTGCGAATGCTTTCATTCCTAAATTCAACCGCAAACAAAGTTGAAAATGCAAATTTTACTTTTAGTTTTTGTTTTGCTGGATTGTGTCCTGGATTTTATTTAACTAAAACCTTCTCTTAAAAACAAAAACTTAATTAGAAAAATAAAAGCTGAATTTTAACTAAATCGCTTGTTATTTTTAGGAATTTGTTGTTAAATTCAACTAATTTGAAAACAGAAATAGGATTTAGCACTAGAGCTGATTTCTATCTTTCCGTGTGGTACTGAACATTCGTCCCAAAGATAGTTCATAAATATTCGGTTTAGCTACAACCTTTGTATTCACTTCTAAATTGGGGATTCGAACGACTGCGTAATGTAATGTGGAGCGCTAAAATCGGGTACACCGATTTTTATTGATTATACACCCAAAACACGAACCGCATGCTGTACATGTAAATAAGCATGATTCTAATGAGAATTTTGCATTGTAACTGGTATAATGTATTAGTTAATTCGACGATATCGAAGCATTGGTATTAAAATGACTCCGCACTAATAAACATGTAGAGAACATCTTCACTCCTATACATGTGCGCTCTGATAATACTAATACACGTGCGGTGATGTTTATGTGTTGATATAATGTTAAGGTTCAAGTTACCTTTTTTGAACATGTGTTAGATTTGAACGCTGGGTAGTATGGGTAGGAAAAATTGTGTTCAGCTTTGCCACCGGATTATCCATTTAAACCTTTTCAAAACTCTAAAAGAAGAATATCAGCCGATTTATTAGATCACAACGATTCAAATCATACAAAATAGCTGCTGGAAAAACTATCGATTTCGCTAAATGGTGCTTTTGAAAAAGTGGCTGTGATTTTTTGTCACACTACCATACCGTACTGGGGTACGCAACACAACTGCGCAATGAAAAAACCACAGCCACATTTTCAAAAGCACCATTCAGCTAAGCCGATGGTTTTTCCAGCAGGTATTTTGCATGAATTGAATCGAGATGATCTAATAAATCGACTGATATTCTTCATTTAGAGTTTTGGAAAAGTTTAAATGGATAATCTGGTGGCAAAGCTGAACACAATTTTTCTCACGCACACTACCAAGCCTTGAGGTAACTTGAGCCTTAAGCTTTCGGCGTTCTCTCAACCCTCAATAAGAGGCTGAGAGCAACAGCAAGATAAAATTTTGTTCAAAGCAAAGCAAATATTCTGTTAGGGTAAACTGGTCTAATACGTTCGGTTCACGAATGCACGGAAGTTTTATGATTTTGTGAACCATGTCACGAGAACGGCTATTGAATTGTGACAAATATAATAGGAAGCATGAATTATTTCGCGAGGATTGAATGGATTTATGGATGAAATTCCGAGTGTCGTAAAATATTTCACGAGAAAGTATCCAGATTTTTTTGATTTTGTGAACTAATGTTCTTAATTCTATGCATAAAATAGTGAGTCAACCTTTGTTTTTATGAAAAAATGAAAATCGATTTAGATGACATGGCGGAAAAAGCGACTGAAGTTCATAAAACAAAAGCAAACTTTCCACTAATAAATGCGTTATGCGGGCGCTACTGAAGAGAATGTAAACATAATTATTTTTGTTCATGGTTTGTTTTCGTAAAGTAAGAGTGTGATTGTTGCAGAATTCTAGGCAATTTTTTCACGATTTTGGGAACGTTTTTTTCCGTTTACAGTATTCGACAAACTTTTGTGAAATAAGCAACGCCTTGTTACAACAATCTCTAAACGGAGTTTAGATTTTCTGATTTGACCTACCCGCTTAGTTGAAAACTACTTGTGGCATAATTCGAACAACCTTTGTTATGAGATATAGTAACCATTAGAGTTATTGCTTTCTGCAATATGAACTTACATTCGTATGGGCGAATGACAACCTGGTTAAAGCCCTCAAGAAACAATTACAACTACAACTTACATTCCTTTCAATGAGTATAATGCTATTTTCACAGAGTTAACACACCTTATAATAATTACCGACAAGAAAAACATCACCAAGATAGCGTTAAAACACGTTTTAACTCGTAGCGTGAACGTAGTAGAACAATAGTTATACAATGTTCTTAATTGTATCTACAAATTGAGGAAGCAGATGAGTTTTCTTTTCCTTAATCGATTTGTTTCTTGTAATATATATATATATATATATATATATATATATATATATATATATATATATATATATATATATATATATATATATATATATATATATATATATATATATATATATATATATATATATATATATATATATATATATATATATATATATATATATATATATATATATATAATAAAATAGGAATACATTTTTAAGTTCGCCCCAACTTGGCCTCGCTCCTGAAGTTGAACTCCTGTTTGACTTTTCCCTGAAGTTTTAATCATGAATACCTCAAGACCCACTAAAACTGTCCTTTTGCTTTTTTCGTTTACAGGCCTATTAAGGGGTACACCACTGATGAGCTCGAAAAAACAGTCATATTTCTGGAATTTTTCTTTAAGCAATAAAGAGATGTATCGAGATCCTGTTAAATGGGATTTATAACATAAGCAATGAATAACAAAAAAATATTTTTTACGAGTAATTTCATCACAAGATGGTGGCTGAGCAGCATTTTCTTCCATGCGAGTTATTTTGGATGGGGTCCACGACCGGAAATCTATCTCCCGTAATTTTTGACCTAGATCGAAAAGCTTATACTTTCTGATTCCTTATGACAATAGCGACGTACGTGTTTTTTTAGACAATTAGATTTTTTTGCGAAATGGCTTATTTGAGTGAAAAAACGCCAAACAATGTCATAAAAATCGACACAAAATTGTGATCTAAAAAGAAATTAAGCAATAAATAAATCCTATGTGTGTCGTTGGAGAAATCAATTCAGAATATACTATGAACATTTTAAAGCGATAAAAAATCATTTGATCGAATTACATTCCCGGCCATTCTGGCAACGCACAATGGGAAAAAACGAAGAAAAAAATACATTTAAATCAGTAACTTTGAAACACATCATCGGAATATCATCACTTGTACCATTTTACCATTTTAGGAAGAACAAAATCTGAGAATTCAAATGACATTATTCTTACATTGGGAAAAATAAGGGAAGTTTGGGTTTTGAGGTATTTAAACCCTAAAATCACCTATTTTTTTTAATAGAAAACCTTATATCTCTAATCCTCGCTGGAAATCGTACATGAATTGTACTGATTGTTACGTAAAAAACCTCAGGAAGCTAATGAAAGTATTTCCATCTTCGGCAGAATACGGGAAGTTGGTGATTTGGGATCTTTTAAATCAGAAATCTTATTGTATCAATCAATTCCTGAATCGCTATTTTTTACCAACGAAGTCGTATGTAAAATATCACCTTAATTGAAAAAAAAATCTCAGAAATTAACTGAGGTGGTTTGAGTTTAAATATAAAACAAAAAATAGGGATTTGTGACACTTGAACCCCAAATTCACCTATTTTATTATAAAACAGTTTACATCTCTGATTCACGCTGGAAATCATACATGAATTGTACCGATTATTACGTAAACAAACCTCAGAAAGCTAATAAAAGTATTTTTGTCTTGGGCAGAATACGAGAAGTTGGGGTTTTGGGACATTTTGTCGTTCGTATTGCAGTATTTCTAGAGAAAATTTTCAATAGGACGTAAGTAACAATGAGAGATTCTCTTTGGGGTCTTTCTCTTCTGTTGATTACTCGGCCATTTCAACATTTACTACTCTACTCTTTGCATAATATTCTAGTAAAAACCGTCGGCTTTCGATATGCACTGGAAAATTAGTGCAAAGTGTTGTAATGACGTCGTAATAAACGAAAGAGAAAGTAAACAAAGAGAGGCTCTCAATGTTACTTACGTCCTATTGAAAATTTTCTCCAGATTTCAACTATTCTTGGTATTATCGCGACTATTCTTCAATAAATGTACATGCAATGCAATATTTTTAATGTTGAAACACTCAGTAACTGATCCAGAAGTTGTTTCATTATTGGCAAAATACAGGAAGTTTGGGATTTGGGACCTTTTGATTCAGAAATCTTATTGTATTAATAAATACCTGAATCGCTATTATTTACTAATGAAGTCGTATGTAAAATATCATCTATAATGAAAAAAAAATCAGTAAATTAACTAAGGTGGTTTAATTTTGAATATAAAACGGAAAGTTAGGGTTTTGTGACACTTGAACCCCAAAATCACCTGTTTTTTTTATAAAACAGTTTACATCTCTAAGTCACGCTGGAAATCATACATGAATTGTATCGATTATTACGTAAACAAACCTCAGGAAGCTAATGAAAGTATTTTCATCTTGGGCAGAATACGGGAAGTTGGGGTTTTGGGACATTTTGTCGTTCGTACTACAGTATTTCAACTATTCTTAGTATTATCTCGACTATTCTTCAATAAATGTATATGCAATGCAATATTTTTAATGTTGAAACACTCAGAAACTGATCTAAAAATTGTTTCATTATTGGTGAAATACAGGAAGTTTGGGATTTGGGACCTTTTGATTCAGAAATCTTATTGCATCAATAAATACCTGAATTGCTATAATTTGCTTATGAAGTCGTATGTAAAATATCATCTATAATGAAAAAAAAACGACAAAATGTCCCAAAACCCCAACTTCCTGTATTCTGCCCAAGATGAAAATACTTTTATTAACTTTCTGAGGCTTGTTTACGTAATAATCGGTACAATTAATGTATGATTTCCAGCGTGAATGAGAGATATAAGGTTTTTTATTAAATGATAGGTGATTTTGGGGTTCAAGTGTCACAAAACCCTAATTTCCTGTTTTATATTTAAACTCAAACCACCTCAGTTAATTTCTGAGATTTTTTTCAATTAAGGTGATATTTTACATACGACTTCGTTAGTAAATAATAGCGATTCAGGTATTTATTAATACAATAAGATTTCTGAATCAAAAGGTCCCAAATCCCCAACTTCCCGTATTCTGCCCAAGATGGAAATACTTTCATTAGCTTCCTGAGGTTTTTTTACGTAATAATCAGTACAATTCATGTACGATTTCTAGCGTGGATCAGAGATATAAGGTTTTTTATTAAAAAATAGGGGATTTTGGGGTTTAAATACCCCAAAACCCAAACTTCCCTTATTTTGCCCAATGTAAAAATAAAGCCATTTGAATTCTCAGATTTTGTTCTTTCTAAAATGGTACAAGTGATGATGTTCCGATGAGGTGTTTCAAAGTTACTGATTTAAATGTATTTTTTTCTTCGTTTTTCCCATTGTGCAACGCTAGATAGGTATATGCAATCCAGGGCCTTTTGTTACTTTAACAATAAAATTATGGAATTAGTTAGGCGAAAAACTATGTTTCATCTATCTGGCTAACACCCAATCATGAAGCAACAAGACTGTTTATCCTGTACCAGTGTATCTTCTGTATAGAACCATCGTTCATCGCTGCAACCGACATATTCGCAACATAGCAATACAATCCGCAAACGAGAGGTGCTCTACTTCGCGCGCAGTACATTCGCGACCAAGCATGTTTCCACGCAAACAAGCATATTTCAATTACGTTGAACTTTTCTTGAATACAAAGACGTAATCTCTTGATTGATTGCGTTGCGTTGCTTTGCGAAGCACTGTGCTTTTCGTCGGTGAAGACTGGCGATTATCATGCCAGTAGGTAATTACACTGTCAGACTCCTTTTGAGAAAAATGCTCGGGGATTGCTTCCCTAAGACTTGAGAACACCTTCCTTGAGTCTGCTTCCTGGAGACTTGAGAACATTTTCCACGGTAGAAGTGGCAATTATCAACTTTTTCGCCATATTTCGAAATCACAAGGCCAGGGTTTCGTGGGTGTGCAGGATCAACGTTCTTGTCAACGTATTTCATTTAGTACAACTTTTTTAATACTGCATGCATAGATACGAATGTTTCGCCACGAACACGTGTATTTTCAAAATATTCGAGCCTCCACCACTAGAGGCACTGCTATAGCATAGATAATCGTTTAGCTTTGACGATGGACATGAATCTTTCTTATAATGAGTATTAGCTGCCATATGTCAAGCTGGCAGATTACTAAATTTCTTTTCTCATTCTAGTCTTTTTCCGTGTCTTATCATCATCGTGTGCTTTACGCTCGTTCCAACTTATAACTTAATTGACATTTTTCGGGGTTGTTGTTTGCAGAATCGGTATGCTACCTTACCAGAGGTATAATACTTAGCCTCATGATTGTGTTATAATCTAGCCAATAGCTGCCTAACATGGAGTACAGACGCTCTTCGAGTTTATTGTTTCCTGTCGGCATACGACCAAAGATTCTATCAGGGTTGGTTACCGGAGCTCCATTTGGGTTGCTCGTATAGCAACTGGTACAGCAGCGAGTTAAAGGACAGCATTTCTGTATCAATGGAGGATGACTATGTGACTTCTGCACGATGCATTGCGATGGTACAGTATTACCAAGTAGGGTGTCAAAGCAGACCCGTAGCAAGCGGTTGTCATAAGTCATAAGTGGATAAGTCAAAAAATAATCAGGATAACCGTTTTTATAGGTATACAAAATTATTGTGCTAAAGAATCCACCAAAAGTACCATAAGATCACGCTACGACCCCGTCAGTGCCATTAAGATGTATTAACAATGATTGGTGTTATTCTCGAATATAAAGTAGACAAAAGAATAAATAATGCAAATCATTATTGCACGACATGAAATTTTCAAATGAAAAGATTTCACATTAAATTCTTTTTCCCAACTTATACAAAACAAGTGGGAAGATATGTGGTCATGGGCCTCCCTTTTAAAGCTATAGTAAAGATCGTGGAGCAGATCAATTATCATCGAGAAGTGAACCTAATGCCGTATAGTGAGAATTGAAGCCTCCTGGATGCCGAGAGGCGTTCTGCAACACCTCGAAGTTTCCGGTACCCAACCTCGTCCCCAACATTATTGCAGTTAGCTAAAGCTCTGGTTGAAATGTCACATTAGACTGTGATAGTAACTCCATGTTCGATGTCAAATTTCTAAGACCAGAGGCACTTTGCTTCGGCTTTGGGTCAGAGCTTCTGTGTCTGCGTATAGTTTTGAAATAAAAGATGTTTTAAGGGAATGCTTCAAATTCCTCGGGCGCTGTTCCCTAGTAACAATTGAGGTTTTATGACGCTCTTGAGGTTCTTCTTAAAACTTATAATGCACTTGCAGTGTTTCGGTTTCGGGCTTGGCAATTGATCATTTGGACTTTCTCTGCAATTCAGCATTCAAAAATCATACCATTGATTCTCTGTACAATTGTCACTCCGAGGATTATTGTTACAAAGGCCAATTTATGTGTATTTAGTGCAATGATGCAATGCATAACTCACGGTGCAAACAGCCGGGCGATTGTTGAAGAAGATATAATTAAACGTAAAGCAGTCCTGCTAAACGTCGCCCGATACGAGTGTAAGACGTCATACAATTTATTCCCGTCCAATACAATTGCCATTCAAAATGGTCGCACACTGGAGCAAGGAATACGTGAAGCAGCCAACGCCGTGATTCTATAGATCTACGCAGAACAAACTCGAATCGATGACCACACCATTGATCTCAACTTTATGATCGGGCATGTAGAGATTTGTTGTCACCAACACTATTTGCTTGCTTTAGACAGAATTTCATAATCCTGAGCTTTTCTAGGCAAACTAAATATCTTGCTTATAATTCTGTTCTGAATTGTGTACTATTCGACCGGTTTTTCGGCAGTCAATCGTCTCTAGTATTAAAATCAAAATTTTTGGTATCCACAGTCTCAAGATAAAAGTTATCATAACATTGACCCTGGAACTCAGACATATATTTTAACCGCAGACTAAGACACATAACGACGGAAAACAATGTTTCGTCCGCTTTAACTTTAACTTTAATTTTAAATATATCTTTAGTTGAAACTGTGGTCGCATTTGCGATAGTGGCGCTACTGACATGTGGGGGATAGAGCTCCCAAGCCTGAGCGATAACTTACTAGTACATGAGTAAAGCCATGTCAAGTCATCCTCGAATTTTTCGCAAAATCACCGATATTCATGAGGTATATTTTATTGTATAGGGATTATGGTGAATTGCTTTTGGTATAAATATTTCGTTAAAACTCCTTTTTTTTCTTTGAGATGTTAACCCTTAAACTTTATTGCATGATAAAATTGTAAATTTTATATCTCAAAAACTACTGAAGATAATTCAATGAATTTTTGTGCACTTATAGAATGATATTAACACTATCTCACAAAAATATATCTATTGTATAATTAAGTAAATTACGGTACTTTTCATCTATTTAAAAAATTCAATTGCATTTTTTCTTGTGTTCTTCAAGCTAGAAATTTTCAGGAAGTATGTCAAATTACGCAGCAATTCTACACCTTCAATAATCTGTATTGATAATTTTTCATTTTTGTTCCTATCGAAAGTTATGGATGATTTTGTAACGGTGTGTTCCTTCAACGCATGGCCCACTTTGATGCAGCCCGCGGACACTTACATATTGCCAACGCCGCACGTCGCGACGTTCTAATGCGCATCGCGTTGGAAGTGTGCATCGCATGACTAACAAAAGCTACATCTCTCGATTGCTGCAAAAGAACAAATTTGTCTATAGGGATTAACGAAGATGAATGTTTTCCGAATATTTTGAGATTATTTTATGTTTTTGACCGAAGTGCGCAACAAAATCATAGTAGTTTAATAAATGCTTTCTTATTATAATTTATCGTTACTCACAATTAAAACTGTATCGCAAATAACCGAAACTTAACTTATATAATTAGTTTATGTTATTGCTATCTTCAAAGACACTTTTGTAAGTCAAAGTACGTCTATGTTTTATTCAAATTCATTATTTGTCTACAACTGTGGAACAACTTATGACAACAGCATTTTACTTCACATGTTTTTGTTTACTGAATGATCTTACTTATGTCGTTTTTGCTTGAGGCAGAAACTAACTCAGTTTCAGACCTAACTGCTGTCAAAGCATTTGTTTGATGCCAGTTTCGAACCTAGGTTATGCGCCACTGAGGGACCATTCATGAATTACGCAACGCTTTTAGGGGGGTGGGGGTACAACAAGTTGTGACATGTTGTGTCATAGGGGGGAGTTAGCTAGATCGTTACGTAACATGTTTTCACCGAAGAAGAAAAAAATTCTAGGAATTTGTTACGTAATAGGAGAGGAAGAGTGGAGAAATTTGTGATAATTTGTTACATGGGAGGAGGCAGAGTCAATTTTGGGCAATTTTTGAGTTACGTAATTTATGAATGGTCACTGAACTGAAAACCGGTTCCAACCTGAAAAATATTTCGGGTTCGCTCACACCACCGCTGTATTGCGAGAACCCAACTCAGTTCCATTAAAAACGTTTGTTTGAAGCAACTAACCCTGGTTAGTGTATAGGTTCTCAATCGAAAACGACATTACAAACAACAATGCGAGCAAACATACCGAACTACCACTCAGACAGAACCAACTAACAAAAAAGTGGTGAAATATGTCACTTTGCAAAAAATCGTGTCCATGCAGTTTCAAACATGTCCACTGCTCAATAACTCAATAACTAAAATATAATAACGCTAAAAAGTATGCAAATCACTCGAAAAACATTCACCCTCAATAATCCGTAAAGAAAAGCTTGCCTTTTTACTCTAATATCAGAGATGGCAATTTTGGACATGAGATACGCTTTTCCAAAGCTATGCGCATTAGGACGTGGCGACGTGCGGCGTTGCCAATATGTAAGTGTCCGCGGGCTGCATCAAAGTGGGCCATGCGTTGAAGGAACACACCGTTACAAAATCATCCATAACTTTCGATAGGAACAAAAATGAAAAATTATCAATACAGATTTTTGAAGCTGAAGGATTGTTGCGTAATTTGACATACTTCCTGAAAATTTTTAGCGTGAAGAACACAAGAAAAATGCAATTGAAATTTTTAAATAGATGAAAAGTACCGTTATTTACTTAATTATACAATAGATATATTTTTTTGAGATAGTGTTAACATCATTCTATAAGTGTACAAAAATTCATTGAATTATCTTCAGTAGTTTTTGAGATATAAAATTTACAATTTTATTATACAATAAAGTTTAAGGGTTAACATCTCAAAGAAAAAAAAGGAGTTTTCACGAAATATTTATACCAAAAGCTATTCACCATAATCCCTATACAATAAAATATACCTCATGAAAATCGGTGATTTTTCGAAAAAATCGAGGATCACTTGACATGGCTTTACTCACATGAGTGTTTGGGACTGCGTATAAAAGATGGAGCTAGTGTTCTGTAAAATGGGTTGATCGCTATTTTTTGGAGAAATTTACTCATAGTGTTATGTGCCAATATCGTGCCGTTTCAATAAATAGTGATCTTTTTGTGCGAAGTTTCATCCAAATCGGAGCACTAGATTTCAAACTACAGCCGTTCGGAGTGTGCTGGTTCCATCTACAAATGAAGTTAACACAAAACTTTGAACGCGATTATATCGGAATGGAGTTTCTTAAAAACGAATAACGATTTTCGATTTTTTTTAAATTGTTCGCATTTACATTCTCGTGTGCTTGAACAGTTCATATTTCATCCAAAAAAATTCGAGTCTTTGCAATGAAATTTTAAAATTTTTAGCAGTATATATTTTTATCAGAAAATATTTTTTTTTGTGAAACCTCATCGTTCAAGTACACCACAATACATTTTTCTTCAATAATTTTCTTACTATTTCGATTTCATTTGAGCGATTTGTCTGGGAGAGTGTTCATCGCAAACTTCTGCGAAAAAATGCGATTCGTGGGCGCGGCAATAACTCCGACAATTTTTAATATTTTTTGCAAGACAAATTTTTTTTAATATTTTTTTTATTAAAAATTCTGTGAGGATGCTTGTGAATGGATGCGAGTTAGTTTTTTTTTGGCATATCTGTATCAGTTTACTTCTCGAAGCCAAGGGGCTGCAGGAAAAAAGTACAAGTGCACTGTACAAACTCCAGTTCAAACATCCGTGTACGTACACTGGGTGCGTACACGAGCGAGAACGATTCACAGAAGGCAAAAAGAGTCAACGCTAGTGATAATGAGCGTGAGAAAGAGAAAACTGGTGCCACGAACCTATGTGTACGCACACCGTGTACGTACATGGGGTTCGGTTGTGCAGGCGAACATGTGCATGTGTTTCGATACGAAATAGCGTGTTTGAATTCGTACACGAATTGTGGATTTAATATGAGCATAAAATCAGAGCGAATATTGTGCACGATGTTCATTTGGGAAAACTGGAAAATACTGTCAACATCAGTTTCTTCTTCTTCTTCCAATTCTGTTTATTTTCCGTCGGCCTATTTCCGCTACGAGGCCAAACACCGACGCCAGAGAGGTGACACTCCCACTATCTGGACTGGATATCGACCCACCAACTCATGGGCCGGGGACCAACGGCTTTACTTCCCTTCCGAAGGAAGGCGTGACTTCAGATTTTTCTCACCTCTGAAAAATCTCAACGACCTCGACTGGGATTGAACCCAGACCAACTGGGGTGGGTGGCGGTCACGCTTACCACCCAACCATCGGCGCCGTCGAACATCAGTTTGAAACAGCTTGAATCAGATTCAATTTCCGATCCACATTGTGCAAATTTTGGAACAAGGGAAAAGCAAGATCAAAAAATTCTGATCTGAAACTGATATAAAATAGAATATAGATCTGCGCGATAGATTTATATCAGTTTTAGATCAACGGTGGAGGTGCCCTAAGTGGCCAAGACATTATCAGTACATTTCAAATGTGGTGTAACTTTGTGTTTATTACTGAATTAACTTTTCATTCTACAATTGTCCGTCAAAGTATTTTCAAAGTATAAATAGCCATGATATGCTTTGAGTTATTAAAACAGTTCTTCTTATCACTTCGTTCTTTTCAGTGCACCTTGAACTGTCAACATTTTGCAGTTTTATGGCTGTGGTACGAGCTGTCGTAATTATTGAATTAAGAATATAACCAAACACTACTGATTGAGTAGTAAAGACTACCGATAAAGAAGCTGTTCATCCTACAAATTTGAAAAAAAAAGTTTTTGTTGCTTGTTGGACATGTGTTCATTTTACGGAACTAGGCAGGTATCCGATTCTTGTTTACTTTGAAGAAAAGAATACTTAATCATTTAACGCTGAAAGATCCGTCCGTCCGGGAGGTGGACCAGTAGAGCAGGAACTCTTGGGGACCACGAAGGGAATATGATACATATATATATATATAAAATATATATGATTTATAAAACATTACTTTTTACTTTGTATCACGTACTGCAAAGAGAGGCTGACGTCTCGAATGCAGATGTTTTTATTTTGCTTTCTGCAAAGGTAGGTACGCCAAAAGAGCGTAACCTAATTTAGGGTATAATTCAGTGTTGTACTAAATTATACCCATTTTTGGGTACACAACAAACGCCTTCTCCCACTTTATTTAACGTACATGCTTATTCTAACTAATGTGAAAATGACAAAGTAAAAAAAAAACAAGCTCACCGACTTACCCAGCAAACAAAGTCAATTCTCTTGAATACATTATTGCCTGCCAAACGAATTCCTATACGGCGAGTATGTGTGCTATATCGCCATAAATCTACTAAATTTATTATTAGATTGTGTGCGCCGATTTCAGAAAGCTTTCCACCACTCCAAGGGGCGGTAATGTTTGGTTGCTGAAACCTAGAACTTGACGGGAACGATTGTTAAGGCTATCAGGCCAATTTTTCGTGGGAGGCTCTCCATTCGGTGAAAACCTTCAACACTAACTGCGAGCCATCATATTCGGTGTAAAAGTAACGATTTTTATGTTTGTTTGTGCAACATTTTTTCCCAGTTTGTGAAGTGGGTGGCACGGTGGGAAAACTGCAGTTGAACTTTCGTCATTCGAGTTTTGCATTCAATTTCTACTTGGATGATCAGATAACTGGATCGAATTCAAACTGGATTACCCCGTTGAGATACCGATCTATGGTTATTTCGATCCTTTTTCCCATTGTCCTAAATCACCACAAGAACATACAAGTAAGAATGAAAATTCAGCATGGTAACAATCAGCCAACAAAAAAACACGTTAAACCTATCACCGTCAGGCAGGTCTCTCGTGGATTATAGCATTCCTGCTGACTCGTCACGTCAACTTTGAGTTTGCAGGCAACTGGCAGAAGAATAAGCGCGAAATGTTGAATCGCTATTACCCCGCATTTTGGGATGTCATTGAGTGCCCCAAGAGAAGGCCGGACGGATCATCGCCGTTTTGGTTCGCTGCTGGTGGCAGCAGCAGTCAAAAGCTTGAATCGCTCCCGGGTGGACGTTGGTGTCGTGAACCAAGTGAAAACAGTCAAACCCACTGACCAAATCACATGTGATGCACCTCTGCCTTTGAATGGCTGTTCAAATATTATTCCTGGAGGTCATTAAGCGAAAAGTTCGTTGATGGACGTTTGTGTGTGCCTATGGCAGGGACTGGTTTGGTGATTCGGAGAAGCTGATCCTGTAACGGAATTCTACTCACCGGCTTTCGGTTTATTGCCGACGACAACGACTAGTGACGTAGAGTAGACGCAAATTAAACAGGAGAACTGGATACGCACGGTGTTACATCGGCCAGCCGCGATGAACCGGAGGCGAGTGGGTGGTAGGAAAAACAACTCCCACTTTCGCCGTCGCCCTTTGGCAATGGGAAATGACCTAACAGGGGATACCGTGAACAATACGCCCTCCGATGACTTCACCTTATGCGAGTGCAACTTTGTCATTAAGCCAATCCGGGAGAAGGAGTAAGTTGTGAAGATGTTTAGCTTTGTTCTTGTTGCTGATGTTGATTCTGATGATTGATTAATTTAGCCGACTAATGACGAACCGGATTCCAGTGGTTGCAGTAAACAAGAAGCCAAAATCGCTTTCTAGCTTTAAGTGGAAAGTTTTTGTTCTGTTGGCTAAGATTGAGTTTCAGATTAATTAATTTGTCTTTCTCTAGTATTATATCCCTGCAGCAAAATTGTCCTGTAGAAAGCAATGACCGTAAAAGTTAAATGCAAAAATAGAACAGTAGCTTTCCTTGTTCCGAAAGAAAAGTAATTTTCCAGCGCTATATTAGATTACCGTCAATTAAGTAAATGTATCATGTGACTCGTGCTTTGTTTCGCATGTTTAATTTATGTTGAGTACCAGAAAGCGTGATTAGTTTGATTTGGTCGGTGTTAAGTCAGACCGCAGTATCCTTTATTTTATTGAAATGTATTTTTGCCATAATTCTTACTAATTGTAACATATTTCAAATCCGGTAAAAGTCGAATGTAGCTGAAGAAATTTTTTATCCAGTGCTATCATTATCTCATATTATAAGATTTTGCGACTTAGTCCGGTCTGACTAGACACAGATCATCATCGAAACCAAAGAAAAAAAAAATTCTGCAAAGCATATTTACCTTTTCTTTTACGGCTTGTATGATAATTTTTGGGTAAAAATTAAAATAATTTAAAATGGCCGTAAATTTTTGTGATGTGGAATTTTGTTTATCGCCAGTCTCATATCAATCAAAACATAAAAAACCTGTTTTAATCCACCTAGCGGTGCAATTGTGCTTTTCTCAATCATGATCACGAGAATTTTTTAGTTGCTTATATTTATTAAAAGCTTTCAAATGCATACATTACAATTTTACTATACATAACTTGGCAACTATATACAAGAAAAGAAATCATTATTCGAGTTCTAAAATTTTGCAAAAGAAAAAACAGCCATGGTAATATTTGAAAAAAAAAAATTAAGCTCCGGATTATATGGGAATTTTATATGTGACCGGACGATTTAGTCTATATTTCCGGACCCATATAAGCGATCCGTACGAAATTTTATAGACATCTGTGAGGATATTATATCATTTGGGACTAAGTTAGTGAAAATCGGCCCAAACATTTCCGGGAAACTGATCTGAGTTCGTTAATTTTGAAAGATGGTCGCTTTTCCCAGGCACTTCCAGAACCGTCTGTGATGGTCAATGTAGTCAACGAAAGTTTGTTTGGCCGTCGGTGACCTAGAACTGTAAATTTAAGTTGTTTGAGAGACATTTTAGCGAAATTTTTACCTTTTTTGCTTTCATCGGAGTATCGGTTTGAATCACAATTTGCTATGTGATCGCACGCCACAACCCGTAACTCCAGGACCGGAAGTCGGATCGAGATGAAATTTAATAGCCATTTACGGGGGCACAACACCTTTCATTTGAGACTAAGTTTGGTTGAATCGGTCTAGCCATCTCCGTGAAATCGATGTGACTGTTATCCTGCATTTGGATACTTCCGCCGGGCCTTCCGGAACCGATGATGGTGGCCAATGTGGCCAAAGAGACTTTGAATGGCTGTTAGGGACCTAATACTATAAATCGAAGCAATTGTGGTCATATTTTGGATTTTTTTTACCTTTATATATTCATTGCAGAGTTTATTAAAATCGACATTTTCTGCGTGATCGTACTCATCACCCTGTGATTCCGGAACCGGAAGTCGGATCCATTAGAAATTCAATAGCCTATGGGAACGTTGCACCTTTCATTTGAAACTAAGTTTGTGAAAATCGGTTCAGCCATCTCTGAGAAAAAATGAGTGACATTTGAGAAAGGCAAAACCCGTTTAATCCACCTAATGGTGTAATTTTGCCTTTTGCCTTTAACTATATCGCATAACACGCATAACTAATCAGAAAATCAAAATTCCATGAAGAGATTTATGTAACAAGTCACATGTCACAAAAACAATGTTAGTCGAATTATTGTGTCTTCAAAGGTGCACCGTCAGTGCAGTTCAATACCGCTCAATACCACAAGAAGTATAATAATCAATTCAGTGCATCCAATGCGAATTAACTTTGCAAATATTATGGAATTCGGGAACAGTCGGAACTGGTGTCTGCATTGCATTTCATGGTGTAGTAGTGCAAAAGATAAGGCGTCAATCGTATATGGGCCCTCAATACTTCAATAGCTGACGAATACTGATGATCGGAAAACCGAGGCGACATTTCTTCCGGGTTCCCAGACATTAGCATGGTCGAGGATATTTTTAAGTATGTCAACGATCAACGCCTGCAAATCCAACGAATTTAATGCACATTCTAAAAGATTTTTTATTAGATTTGATGGTGGCGCTTAATGTTTAGAAACCCATCTTTCCGGAACCGGAGTCGATCCGAATAAAGGTTAATGTCAGATTATGGAGATCTCTCATTTGAGCCTAAGTTTGTGTAGGTCAGTTCTGACATTTCCGATAAATCCATGTAAATTTTATGTTGAATTCTTCCTACTTACTACGTTTCATCATTTATTCATCATAGTGGTACCGGTTTATATGGATAACCATATGTTACCACACTGGTTAACCTGTCCCTATGGAACCTCAGATCCAATTTCAATGAAATTTGATAGAATAGTTTGCGGTTGATGCACTATTTTATGAGTATAAGCATGGAGCAATTAGTATAGCCGTCTCTAAGAAACAGATGTGAAATTAATTCAGGACTTGATTACTGTATCCGTGACTTCCGGAGCAGGTGGGCAATATGTAGCAATAATTATTGATAGTCAACAAGTGACCTAAAATAACAAATTCAATCACTTATTTATCCGTAACTCCGGAAAAGGAAGTCGAATTAACGTACCTTTTATTTGAGGCTCAGATCGCAAAAATAAGTTAAGCCAACTTTAAGAAGCCGATATGGACATATTGTACAACGTTCCCATCGCCTGCTATTGAAATACATTTTGATCCGATATCTGGTTCCAAAGATACGGGTTTAAGATTAAGGTTACATAGAAAATCTTGTTATAATTTGTCCATATCGGTTTCTCGGATTTATTTTGGCCCGGGCCTCGGTTAGAGTGTCGGTTTTTAGAGCAATTGTATAACCTTCCCATAAGAGAAAGGCAAAATATCAATGGTGCGAAAAAATACTTGTATTTCCCTTACTAAGGCACGCCATAGTATAGTCCAATTTCGCTCAATTTTCGTTCGACGAATTGATACCTTGAATGCCTTTATGACCGGCGGTGGATAACATTTCAACATCGCAAACATAACCATCAAATTATAGGAACTGTATCTTTGATTTGTGTAAAATGATGTTGCTAATATTATCCTTAAAACATAAGCAGCCTTAAAATTTAAAACAAAAGTTTCCTGTTTTGAAAAAGCACTGCTTATTTACTTTTAAAAAACCTGTTTTTATCCACCTGGTGGTGCAATTGTGCCTTTCTCATTTATCCAAACTATGTTTTAATATTTTATTACGTTCAATATAACATTGTGGAAATGTCTATTACATTCTTATTACACTGTGTAACCCATATAGAAGGTTTTTGGTTCATAGATAAGAAACTCTCGAGGAGTGATTGACGATCATAATTGGGGAAAAAATCGTTCCACACATACCCTCAAATCTCTACCGTTACAGAGTTATTGAACTTTTTTTCTGCAAATAATTTGTTTTTCTTATCGTACCTCTAACTCAAAAAACATATTTTGTATTATTAAGGTAGAAGTCGTTTAGTGTGTTCACAAGTAGTGTTTCCAATTTTGGACTTATCGTCAGCACCGGTGCATTGGTCAAGTGCCGTGCTTCTGAAGAGACGAAGTCGAAACACAAACACCTGGACTAATTATAGTTAGGTTTTGTGCCCTTCATGCATAAAGACGGTTGTAAATCAATTTTCTCCTTAGGGAGTAATATAGCAAATCACGGATAGTCTCGAAACGCATCATTTGGATAGTAGTTATTATTATGTTCATAATTAATTACTTTGAGAAAATTAATAAAAACCACCTCAAAAACACTAATATTTGATCACTTCAGCACTAAAAGGTTACTAAATTCCATTATCTAAAAGATATAAAGACTTTGTTTAGAAAAAAAACTTCGAATCTTTTCAATGGAACTAAAAGATTGTAAATGCAAATCTCTTGGTACCTTTGGAAAGAACCGCCGCACCACTGCAGTGCCATCAGTGATCTAGGCATGCGAATCGAAGTAATTTGATATTCATTTCAATAGATTTTTAATTTATGAGGTATTAGGATTATACCGGATTATATGAGAAATTCCTATGTGACCGCAATAACCAATCTGTAACTCAGGAACCAAATGTCAGTACAGAATGAAATTCAGTAGTAGTCAATGAGATTATCATACCTCTTCTTAGAAATCATGTTAGTAAAAATAGGTTAAGAATATGACATTAGCTCAGGAACTTGGCGAGATCCGCAGGGGCATCAAGAACCGTCATAGGTGGCCAATGTGATCAAAGCAACTTTTATTGGTCATTAGTGATCTAGACCCGCGAATCTATGTAATGGTTCCATTTAAATATATATTACATAATTCGGACATGAAAGGGTTACCAGTTCATATGGGAATTTTCTGTGTGACCGAATTCTTCAACCCGTAACTCCGAAACCGGAAGTCCTATCACTTAAAAATTAAATGGCAGCTTATAGGAGCATTATGCATTCATTTGAAACTAAGACACATAGACACACATAGCAGTACGAGACGTTTCCCTAGTAAGAATTGTGGTTTTATGATAGTGTTATAGCCACTGATAAAACTTAGATTGGACTTGTAGCGTGCTATAAAACTTCAATTGTTACTTGGGTTGCTATCTACTGTTTCGTCGTGGATACTCCGATATGGGGTTCCTGCTTGAGGTGTTACGCTGAAAACCAAACCGGAACCGTGAAAAGCTGAACAGTCGCGAGTGCGTACAGAACAATATTGTCGGAGTCAGTATGCGTTATCGTCGGGATAATTCCCATCGGCATCACTCTGGTTGAGGACGTGAAATGCTACCAGCGGAGAAATGCACGTAATGCAAGGAGACTGGTCCGAGCGGACTCGGCTAAATGGCAGCAAGAGTGGGACAACGCGGAGAAAGGAAGGTGGATCCTCCAACTCATCACAAATGTGTCAGCTTGGGTGCATAGGAAGCATAGATAAGTGAACTTCGATTTGACGCAGTTTTTGTTGGTGCACGGATGCTTCTGGAAGTACCTGCGTAGGTTTGAACATGGTTCGTCACCTCTTTTCCCGGAGTGTTTGAACGTGCAAGAGACACTGGAACACGTGGTCCAAGCAGATCATGATAAGGCAGGGAACTGAATGACTCACGGAAACATGAGCAAAATGGCTCAAGGAATCAGCACCTAAACAGCTCACGGGAACGAGAGCTAAACGGTGACGTAGTAAAAGAATAATCGAAAGCACAACAATCCCCATGAAGTAATACCTTGACGTAGTTCCTTAGGGACACAACAGGCCAGGCTTTTAAAGCTATTTAAACCTTGCTATATAAAAAAATTCAATTCACTTTGAGTGAGAATTTCGGACAAACCACAAAACTCAAATCGCACATGTTGCTGATACACAAAAGAGAAAAGTTCTCGACAAACATATGATTACGGCCTAAAAGCCAACTGTCAAAATCCACTTTGAATGAATATTCCGGGCAAACCGTTACTAGCCGAACACAGTTCACAACAGTTTATGAAAGAGAAAACTTTTCTCTTTCGTTTACTATTAACATCTGTGATTGGGGCGTAACAGTTTGCCCGGAATTTCTATTCAAAGTGGATTTTGACAGTTGGCTTTTAGGCCGTAATCATATGTTTGTCGAGAGTTTTTTATTAACTCCTATGTTCGGCCAGTAACGGTTTGTCCGGGCATTCCTTTTTGACAGTTGACTTTTACCACATAATCACATGTTTGTTGAGAAACGTCGTCAATATAGATAGTCCAGCTCAGTTACCTGGGGCCAATCCTATTGAAAAGCTTTAGGGATTCGGCAACTCAAGTTTTCTTTAAAAAAGTGTAGGGGAACATGGGGAGACTTGACCAAGCGCGAGATTTAACAATTATCAATAACGTGTTTTATTTGGATCTGAATTTTCTTTAATATTTTTATACTTGTTTCGATCCCATCTGATACTTTTGGAAGTTTTAAATAAAAAATATTCAGTAATTCATAAATCTGCGTCAAATCATGTAATTTTTTGCTAAACTTTGTATGGGCATGTCTCCTCGAGAAATTCGATTTTTACAGAACTCATATCACGTTATTCCTTACGAAGTAGTGAAATGATTTTACTTAAATCAGAATATTGGAATAGTTATTTTTAAAATATGCACGACATTGAACGTATGAATTAATGATGGGGAGACTTGACGAAGATTTAATGGGGAGACTTGGCCAAGTGGCAATAAGTTGACGAAAGATATAAAATGTACTTCGCGAATAACGTATTGAAGAGTTGACTAGTGTCGGTATTTTTAGCTGCAATTCATCAACAATTCTGTCAATGATCCTGGTTACGTGTATGTCACAGAGTTAGCTGACGGGATTGGGGAGCAGTGTAGTTTCCATTGTTACCTTTTCTTTACTATTTTTATTTTCTAAACAAACTATTTTTATAACATTCATCGGTATTCCGGAGAAAATACTTTTTCATTTCTCGAATTCCATAAAGTCGAAAACTGTCCAAGAATGGACAGTTGCCTAATGCTTGAAATTACAGATGACTATGCCAACACACCAAACTTGGACGATGATTTGAACGTTTTGTTCTTGTGGGACCTATCTACCGTTTTTTTTGTCCTGTTTTTACCGTGATTATATGATACTGTATAGATTTCTTTGCCCACCTCAGTGCTCTTAGGGACCATGCATAAATGACGTAGCATTTTGCATAGCATACCAAATTTGTGACGAAGTGTGACGAGGAGGAGGGTAGGGTCAGAAGTTGTGCGACGTAGCATTAAATTTAAAACCCATTGTTTAGAGAAAATAATTTAATGATCCTCCATCCTCAAAAGAAATGAATTTAAAATCAAACAAGTTACTTTTGAAGCGGTTTTCCATGAGGTAAATTTTACAATTCACGGAATTACAAGTTCGCAAAAATACGAAAAGATTTTGTATGCGGATTTAACTTGCTACATTAGTTAGCTAATGTTGCTAACTAGTAGACTTAGTTTGGAAGCTGAATTAAATTTTCACTTTGGATTCAACCAAACAAAATTTAGTAATTTAGATGAACGTATGGTTTTTAGAATCATTGGCAACTGCACGATTGTGAACAGAGAGAACATGTCTTCATGCTCCCCTTGACATATAAAATTCAAAACAAAACTATCAACACTATATTTGTCATGAAATGGGCTTATTTTGCACGCAATTTGCTGTTATAATAATTTTGAAAGGACATGTATTTAAAATAATTGAAAAACATATGTAATTTTTTTTCATCACCCGGGCGCTTTGCATGGGACGAGGGGGAAGGGGTAGGTAAATGCTACGTTATTTACGAGGTTAGAATTTTGTGACCAAATGCTACGAGGGTTTTTTTTAGTTTGATTGCATAGTTGGAAACCAAATATTCCAGTAAAAACAAAATTATTTCAAAACACATATTTTTCTGTCACTTTCATTCTTCCACCCTTCATTTCCGAACGGATGGTAACAACATTGTATGAACAAGAGGACAAATTTCGCATGAATAAGTTAACCCAATTTCTACCACATGACAGGATTAAATGCTCTTCGCACACACATATTCCATTGTTTCTGAACCAACTGAAACCTACTTATAGATAGTGTACATATTCGCACATTTAGTCGACCGCGTGGGGGTATACCAATACAACTGGCTACAACAGCTGTGGTGCACGCGATTTTAATTAAAACCCATCGCTCTTATTGTGTTTTCTTTCTACTTAAAAGCCATCGAAAGCCTAGCACACCAACGGATGGGGTTTCTCAAATACGACCATTTATGCCTCCATATATGTGGCAAGGTGATTAATTTTATCTTTCTCTGATTGATAGGCGACTCATATTGCTCACCCCCGCACACACACACGCGTGCCCATCTAAACATAACCACATTCAACCTCCTGACAACAGCAGTTTTGTAACTGATCCTAGTAATAGAAGCCACAAACTACTCAAAACCGGCAATGACCTGGATTCGCTATGGCAAATTTCAGTTGTTTACGTGCGTTGCCAGATCGCGGTGCAGACGCTTGGTTTCTGGCAACGTCACATTACAATTTCCGCTCATAGGTTGTAAGTATTATGCAGCGCAATTCGCGCGTGGGGGGAGCGAATCATGACGAGCAAACCGTTCGTAGCAGACTCTGTAGGGTTTCCCGAATACCGTAGGGAAAATATCAATTACCGCCAGTTACTCAATCATTTATCAATATCAAAGCAAGGACTTTTTGCAATTAAGTATCGTTTAAAGAAGAGCTTCTCGCCCGGATGCAGAAGACAGAATCCGCTTGCTTTCTCATAGGTAACCGTGTGTATGGCTGCTTTCTTCCGCTTGGTCGGTCCGCCAGTATCAGCAGGCAGGTGACTTTGTTGCTTATACTATTCATCTTTCGACACAGTTCCGAGCTTTCAGGGCGTGTTTCTTCTGTCTATTAGCGCTACACGCTGCTGGTAAGACGAAGCCAGTGCCGGGGTAGTGCGATAAATTATTTCTCGCGTACGAAATGATACCTTTTAGTCTTCCCTACGATAATGATGATAACAACATACAGCACACTTGAGGATATGCACACGTGTGCTATCCTGTTTCCGCTATGGTAAGCTGGATGATTAATTTACAAGCTTGATTGATATCCAGAGGACGATGTGACTTCAAAATATTAATCATTAACTCGAAAATCTCACAATAGCTGCTTTCGGGAATCCGTGTGTGTTCGCTGGTTTCAACGGCGGACTGGAGGATGCAGCCACTTATTTTCTATTCAAATATATCACGCGCTTCACAGTTATGAGTGTTTCGAGGAATCGCTGCACAATAATTTAATCGTTTATTTCTTTTAATCTTTCCTTCTGATTCTAAAAGGATTTGTTTCTAATCGCAAACGGATATCGTTTAAAATTTTCGTTAACTGTTTAATAGTGACCAGTCATCTAGCTCAATGAGAAATTAATTCTGATATGAAAGCTTTTTTTCCTAAATACCTGTGTGAGCTATAAGTTAGATATCATTCTTGGCTCTCAAAGACATTGGAGATAATGTAGTGAGGGTAAGGTGAACACAGAATTGAGATATACTTTTCGGGTTAAAAATGAACCATACATCAAAAGCTCTGGTTGTAAAATTCATGTTGACACATTTATTGGTGATGTGGCGGAGGAATTTCTTCTATGACTAATAGATGTGAAATGGAAGAAATACAAGAGCTCTGTTGAAAGTCAACAAATTGACCAGAAAATTTCTTAAAGAATAAGCATGAAAGCATTCTGTCTCCTTTACATTGGAAAAATGCACTCCCTCTTTGTTTTAGCCGAAGAAAATACACTGCTTTATAATTACCTACTGCTAAGTAAACAAAAACTTCAGGATGCGAAAGACTTTCCCCTTTCATTTGCGACAAAAAGTAAAATAATCGGTCGGGGGTCCAGAGTTACATTTTCTTTTAAAGATTTATTGTATGAAAACTGTTTGACAATGAAATAAGAAAAATACCGTTATATATTGAATTACTGGGAAAAATGGTTGTATGCGAAATCTTTTAGTTCATTTTTCGTTGTGATTAGAGAAAAATATTTCCGTTTACTGTATTAACCAGAACCTTCAAATGTAAGAATAGAGGTATAGAAAAAAATGACCAACATTTCTCTATATCTAGATATTTTAAAAATCATTATGTTCTGGACCCTCCCATCGATTATTTTACGTTTGCTCATAAATGAAATTCTTTCTTACATATACGGAAATTTTAGAGATGTTTTAATAAAGTTGCTGAAAAGAGTAACCGTGGGTGACTGTGCAAAACTGTTTTCAGACGAGAAAATGTTCCCGCTACCGGATCACAATAATTAGCGTGTACACAGTACATCTTTCTGATATTCCTAGTGACAACCTCTTTGTTGAACGGTTAATGGTTTGGAGGGCGCCAGAGTAATGGTTTGAAGATGGTTCTCAAAAACTGTAGATTACATACCCGTTCATTAAACTTGTTGTTAAAATCGACAGTAATGCTACGTTCACCCTACGAGTTCAAACGTGTTTAACGCTATCTAGATGACATTTTTTTTGTTGCTAATTATTGAAACATGCTTTAGCTCTGCAGTGTGAACGTGGTATAAGACTCTACATAGTACCCCTTTGATAAACTTACGTAAGCTTGGTGTGAGGTCTATTCTTCCAATTGCGTTTCGCCGAATGAGTGGCCTGTCTCTTCGCGTGATTTGAATCATTTCGACTTCTGTACTTGGATTACACAATAGAATAATGAAGAGGATGGAAATATCTCGCTGTGTTAAGCTAATCTCTGACACAGTGGATTAATGGTTGGCAAACCAATTTAGTTTAGTGGGCGAATCGTGTCCGATTCACTTATAAAAAAGCGACTCTTGATCGATTCAGTGATTCAGTTGAGAAGATTAACCAAATATTCGTTTAATTTGAATTGGAGCTGACTTTTTGCTTCATGCTACTCTGAAAATCTAGTGACACCGTCTTAAAGCACCTGCGGCTGCTCGTTCAGTGGGCCATATCCGGAGGGTTAAGAACATCGATATTAACACAGTTTCAGAAAGCATGAACAGTTTTACGCCATCTGATTCAACAGGTCTCCGCTCTGAATAGTAGGTCACGTACAGTAGATCCTACGAATAATCAATAATGCTCTTTACATTTCTTATAAAATAAATGTATAGAATTCGCTCAAACTTTCAAGATTTTTTCTGAGGCCCGGAGGGCCGAGTCTTATATACCAATCGACTCAGCTCGACGATTTGGGACAATGTCTGTGTGTGTGTGTGTGTGTGTGTGTGTGTGTGTGTGTGTGTGTGTGTGTGTGTGTGTGTGTGTGTGTCTGTGTGTGTGTGTGTGTGTATGTAACGGACAAATTCTCATTCGTGTTTCTCAGCAATGGCTGAACTGATCTTATCCAAACCAATTTTAAATGAAAGAACTAGAAAATAGTATGAAAACTATTAATTTGTTTTTGATTCTGATGTTTAGTTTCCAAGATATGAATGTTTGAATGCGCTTTTTGCAGTTTTTTTGAATTATCTTGTGACTTATCGTTTTAACAAGGCTCTACGGCAGAACCGACTCATTTGCTGGTATCGCAGGGTCGGCTAGCTACCGGGTAATCAAGGGCTACGCGGATCAAGAACAAAAACCTAGAACATTCACTTTTCTTATACACTTTTTATTTGTGAGTATTTGTAGTGTGGGTGTGGGGTGTAATTTACAATATTACTGTGGAGTGTACACTATTATTTTCACCAAACGTACCGTACTGTTGCTGCTTCGGCTGGCGGGCGTTGCGACGCTAACGATGCCGACGGGCGAGATCCCCTCGCGGACGTCGGCGAAACTGGCCGGATGAAGGCCACGGTACGATGGTGATCTAGACTGCAGTTGGACGGACCAGCGGGCGTTGCTGGCTTGGATGCAGGCAGGCGTCTTCCCTCCTTGGCGAGCATCGGCGTGACCGCGGCTAACCGCAATGGCCAACACCGAGAGGGGACCCTCCTTTGCGGTTAGGGCCTTTGCCCGAGGGTATGAAGCGGAGGCGCGCAGCGCCGGATGACGAACGACGGTCCTTTACGATTAGACGCGGAATCCTCCCGGATTCGCGTGCCGAACCGTGTGCTGAACGATTTGATGCGGCGCTAAGAGGCACTAAGAGGCACTAAGAGGTCCTGGTGAAGAATATGGCAACGCAAAGTTGCTAAATAATCTAATCGATTCTTCAGAGTAAAACTTTAAATACCTGAACGAATCGATACACTTTAAACAAATTTCCCGCCCCAGAGGGGGGGGGGGGGGGTATACTACACTTCACCAGTTAAACTTCAGCACACGGACGCCTGATATTAAAAAAGAGACCAGAGCTCAGAACTTCTGGTCCTTTTATAAGAATTTCAGGTTGCATTTCCCTCCAGATCCTTATCCGCAATCCATTTTTAAAAGTTTCGCGCCATCCGCGATCAGTGCCATACGTTCTCTTAAAGATGGCAAACTCTCTTTACAGCGGTACGCACCCTTTAGCTTCCCTACTTACTGTTGTGTATTGTAGCACATGAAACGTGAATGTTCAACAAACAACACATATTATTTACATCAAAAATCTAAATGATGGAATCAACGGTTACAATCTGCCGAAATTGGCAATGTAGATTAACAGCTTATATGTTTTTAGACAGCTTTAACGAATACCTTTCGAACAAGCTATAGATTGTTGAAATCGGACTATTATCAAAAGAGATATTTAACATCAAATGCGGACGAAAGATTTTTATCATTTCCCATTGCCAGAAATATGACCAAAAACTTGTAATCTATTCCATACTATGTTGCGTTTCGGCTTCGCCTCATCAGAAACCGACACTAACACATTGTCGGAATAGATTAGCGCCGGCTTGACGCAAATCCCTTAAAACTAAAACACACTATGTGTTTCAATCAAACGACTGATCAAACGTGATGTCCTGTTCGAGCAGAAGTTCTGTTTATGCCGATGAGACACAAGTGAAGCCGAAACTTGTCTTGGCTATAGCATAGTGCTTTCGCATAGGCCTGCTAAGCCAAGACAAGTTTCGGCTTCACTTGTGTCTCATCGGCATAAACAGAACTTCTGCTCGAACAGGACATCACGTTTGATCAGTCGTTTGATTGAAACACATAGTGTGTTTTAGTTTTAAGGGATTTGCGTCAAGCCGGCGCTAATCTATTCCGACAATGTGTTAGTGTCGGTTTCTGATGAGGCGAAGCCGAAACGCAACATAGTATGAAATAAGGATTTGTGCCCTCCTGTACAAAGACTGGTTTTTACCAACAAATTTTCACCCTAGTGAGAAATTTTGTTTTTTACCAAATTTTCCTCCTTAGGGTGAAATATAGCATAATGTAATCTATTATCAACGCCAAAACGGCTTATTTTAGGTCAATAGTATCTTCGGGGAATTTGATGGAGGTAATATGCCCTTTCTTTTGGTATTGTGCTTTTGCTGATTAATCCCCCTATGAGTGAGATGTTTTCACAAATTTTCTTGGAAGTGATTATATCGAAATGATATCTTCAGCAAATTTGTAGCTTTTACTTTTGCGAATAACTTAACTAATGACTTTAAATATCTATTTTGAATACTTTAAAAGTTATGGCTTGTTGTTTGTTGATTACTCTTTGTCGCCTATTTATTGTTCAATATAGTAATAATCCATTGCAATAAGCCAAACATTATTTCGATAAAACGAATTTTGTATTTCATTTTACTATCTACAACCGCTAGAAATAATCACCGAACACTTCCAAGTTGTCTGGAAGGAACTTGATAACTTATCAGTACAAAAATGTTCATTTGTGCGAGCCTGCTGACTGCAATTTTTCTAACTTATGACCATCGGATCGATCTGAAACCTTTCGGAAAATGAAAAGCGAAATAAATAACTCCAAGCAACGGCGTAGCCAAGAGAAGGTTTTGGGGTTTAACACCATACAACCCCCCCCCCCCACCACACCCAAAAAAAAAATTGGATTGAAGTTGAAAATTTATTGATGCAGACTGAATTAATTCAATATTACAATAACATTATCTGATCCGTAGATTGATAACCTGTTGTTGTAAACATCATGAGGACTTTTGATAAATTGTCGGAATGGGGTCCTGATATGTAACTGATCTATTGGTCTTGATTTCACAGTTGTCTAATAGCATCAATATCAAATTCCTGCCTGAAAACATTCCAATAGAAAATTTCAGAGCTCTGTAATCAATCTTAATCCTCAGATTTCTTTTCAAATTGAGCTCGCTTTTGTAGAGATGTACTGTAATAAGGGTCTTTATTTAATAGAAAGCGAATTTAAAATTGATGTAATGTCTATGAAACATAGAACTGCTCACAAAAAAAGGCATAACTTTCAAAATTTGCTAAAAATGTTTTTGCCTTTCTCATTCACTCTAAAATTCGTCAATCTAATCCCGACCCGGAGGGCCGAGTGTCATATGCCAATCGACTGAGTTCGTCGAGATCGGAAAATGTCTGTGTGTGTATGTATGTGTGTGTATGTGTGTATGTGGAAAAAAATGTGACCTCTGTTAATCAGAGATGGCTGGATCGATTTGCACAAAGTTAGTCTCAAATGAAAGGTACAATCTTCCCATCGGCTGCTATTGAATTTTTTTATTGATTGGACTTCCGGTTCCGGAGTTACGAGTTGAAGAGTGCAATCACACAGCAAATTCCCATATAAACTGAAATGAAAAATTTTCAAAATCAAATTTGTATTTTTGATGCCAAATGTCTTTGAAATGCATGAAACATTGAGATGTTTGACAAAAATTGACTTTTTTGGACTTTGGTACATTTTTACCTTTCTCATATAGAAAGGTTATGCAATCACTCTAAAAATCGTCAATCATACCGGCCCGGAGGGAGTATGCAGTGAGGGGTTGCTACTTTAAAATTAAAACTAGTTTAAAATTTCTTAACAAGTTGAAAATTTTCGGCAGGACCCGTACTTCCCGGATCTTACTATGTGATACTGAAACATCGCTTGAAACCAGCGGCGGTCAAGCGATGTTTCAGTATCACATAGTATCTCAAGATCGTGGCTGTCGATCCATTGTACGTATGTGCAAATCGTACTGAACATGTAATATTCATTTCCACCATTGTATTGAACATAACCCGCCATGGAATCGTAGTCTGAACAAATGAGAAAAGCACAATTGCACCACTAGGTGGATTAAAACAGGTTTTTATTTTGGGAATGCGTCGAGTTGAGAAGAAAACGTAATATGATTAAGATCGAGGATAACACTTTCCGGATGCAGAGAGAAATTTATGAAAAATGACGATTTCCATTCGACTCTAGCAGGTTATTATCGATTTTGATGAGCATTTGATTTTTATTGTATGACTAATTATATGTATAGGTCAAATGTTTAAAAACAGCAATTTAAGGTGAAGATAGCATCATTTCGAAACCGCCAATTTCGGAGGTTTAGTATCTTCGATGAGTTTTACAAACGTTAAACAGCGCATCATTTGATAAAATAATTTTGACGGTATATCGTCCAAGAAGTATTTATGGTGAATTTTCTCAGGTTAATATTCATCACTACAATAAAGTCTCAACAAATTCGCTAAAAACACGAACTCTGTTACTATTGTCTGGAAAATTAATTCTGCATAATTTTAAAACTTATATGTTTATATGTTGCAGATAGAGAAAATACTGAAATTTTCAGCTTTTTTCCTACACAATATTACGAAAGCTTATTAATACATTTTTCCTAATAAGTTTGTCAAAATTATAAACTATTTGAAATTTTTTAATAGTTTAATTTTTTATTTAACCGTGATTTTTAATAAATAGTGACCATCGCTTCACAACGTAGTCTATTTTTCATGGCTTGCGGTGAGCACGATCTCTCGAATTGCTGAACTGAAAATTATGGAATAGAAATTAATTTTTAGTATTCTTTACAGATTAAACTCGCCGCGCAGCTCTGAATTAGACCCGCTGGTGCCCTAAGACGATTTCGCTAGATTTTCAGAGCACTGTGCACCCAGTGCATTAACGCAAGTGACGGAAGGTTATCGAAAAGTTTTGTGAAAATGAAAATTGCAGTAATGATGATGCTTTTCCCAAACGGTTCGTTTTCGAGAGGTTTTTATTTGTTCTTTGACATTAGGATTAGCGATAATAATTCAAATCAAGGATACTACTGGGAAGTCACCTTTAGAAAAAAGTCGATGTCACAGTAAAATTTGGAACTATGCACGCATGCACTTCAACTTCAACTTCAACGCTTTTTTTTGTGAAAAGGGCGATACTTACAAATGAATACATAAGGCTTTTTTCATACATGCGAATGAGGGCTTTGAAACGCAACAAATTAACCTAAAAATTTTGATTCTACGATATTGCTTTTTTAAACTACAGGAAAAAGTACAACGGGCGAAACTGTATTTTTGCTTGTTTATTTAAAGTTTCGCCCTCCACGCTCCATGCAAACACACAGGGCGATACTTTTTTTGCTAGCAGTTTAGAGGCGAAACTGTTATTTTCGTAATTTTTTAGGATTATCAAGCTGATACCAGCTGTAAATAGTAACAATGATCGCTATTGAAAAACCCGGACGAAATCGGTGGTGTAGAACGGTAGTTATTGTAAAAAACCGTAAGGGCGATACTTCAATGCTGATAGGTGGGACCGAAAAAGTAAACAATCGCCAAAGGGGCGATACTATCATTTTGTCAATTTCAATAGCAAAAACAAATTTTAATTTAATAATTTCAAATACTTCATGAAGTTTTGGGTTTCGATCACTGAATCATGCAATCTAGGACGTAAAAAACACAGTAGTTCTTAAATAGGAAATAAAACCAAGTCTGGAAATATTCACTGTTGATTTTCTTTGAATGGTATCACTGCTAGTATCGCCCTTTTCAAGAAAAAGTGTTGATTTCTTAGTTCTCAGTCGCGTTGGAAATTTGAGTAAAGTATAAACTTCAAATCGATTAAAAAAAAATTCGATTTTTTTGGCTCAGTACAATATATAACCCCTTTAGGAAAATTCAGTTTTCCCACCACAATTTAGATGTTTTATTAACAGAGCATTAGCAATAATTCATTGGTATGTCTATTTTATGGGCCATTTTTTCGCATTCCCATTGATTTGGTTTGAGATTTCTAGCACTGATGTTGTTCTATGCTGATTTGAGCGATTCTCTGAGTCCTGCCACTATCCCATGTAGTATGTGTTATCAAAAACATCGCGAAGCATCAAGTTCTACATGTTCTCAAACGATATAATATCCGAAGAGAGTGATAAGAGTTATAAGAAATGTCTCATCACACTGTTAGGTGGATTAGAAGCGTTTTTCTTTCAATAATTACTTTCGATACTAATCCAGCACTTTCGAAGATAGGAAATTTTATAGAATTTTAAATTAAAAAAACGATTTCATATTGGTGAAATTTGAAGACAACTTCATGACTTCTAATCAAACCATCTAATTGTGTAACCCTTACAAGTCTGATCATATTTTTGTTAAATAAAATTTTAATTTTTGATGACTCATTTTACCAATTGAGCTCTCAAATATTTTTGTTTCGATTATAGACATTTTAATCTTATGGTTGGACAGAGAAAGGGTAAAATTCGCAAACGAAAAAGCAGTTTTTTTCCACACCGTGTGTCAGATCTTCATAAAAATCAATCAGCAGTACTGTAACAACATTCTACATACGCTGATTGATGTTTATGAAGGTCTGCCATACGGTGTGGAAAAAACTGCTTTTTTCGTTTGCAAATTTTGCGCATTCTCTGTCCAACCTTAAGGTCATTCGCTTCTTCATTCAGGCTAGGAATTTTCCTATAAAAAATCTCTATTCCTGTGTGCGGGGTTGGGATTCGAACCCAGGTGAGCTGCGTCTGAGTCTGATCTTGTTTCGACGTGAGAATTAGGTTTGTATAAACATAGTTGATATCAAATATGCAGTAGTTTAGAATTTTCGCTATTCTAGTTACCTCATACACAAGATATTGAATTTTAAGTTGTTTGCTCAAATAAATTTTTGTCGAAAAAGTATTTGTCAAAATTTTAGTCTATGTTAAAAATCCGGGCCCCCTTCAGAAATCCGGGCCCGAGGGGAAAACACCCCCCCCCTCTCGGCGGCCCTGGATATCGCTATGAGCCGTGTTCAATAAATTTTAGTTTATGGTTTTGGTTGAATATGATATTTTTTCAATTCATGGGTTTTTGAACTTTATAAAATATTTTTATAAGTTTTAAAAAATTGAACAGTTTTCAATCACTGTTAACTGAGAAACTATTAGATTACGAAGATGGTGGCAAATTTCAGAATGGAGCTCGAAGTATTTTACGAGATGTTTCGGTTATAACAGTCCTATCACTGGGAATTTAGTGTGCCTTGTTTTATGTTCATAATTGTAATATCTTGCAAAGTATTTCGATATCCTCTTCCAAATTTTTACACTATTTTTTTAACACGATTCTTAATATTCAAAGAAAAATATGAGTACAGTGAAAACCCGTTTTTATCAGCCCTTAATTTTGTTAGATGTTCGACCCGATTTCGTTAACCAGCCAGAGTTATGAGACTGTGTATACGGAATAATGTTAAATATTTTCACAGCTTTGGTTTAAAAAAGAAAATAAATAAATATGTTTTGTCATTGCCCCCATTTTGTCAACCAAAGGGGCTGATAAAAACGGATCTTCGATGTACAAACAATTTTATCCAACTTTAAAAAATTCCATTTGTTTCTAATAATTGCAGATTTCACAAGTTACATAGCAAAACAAAACTTTTTTTTATTAAATATGTTTTTTCCATATATCGAATCGTTTCCTAGTTATAGTCCAAGTTTCCTAGTGATTGAAAAACTTCCAATTTTATAAACTTCAAAAGTTCGAAAACAAAAAAATTGAAAAAATATCACATCAGCCAAAACAAAAAATACGTGTCAATTATTTTTAGCTACAGAATGCAAGAAAATGGAAGCAATTAAAATTTTGGTTGTTAATCTGACGTGTCAAACATTCCAACAAGCCAAAGTAAACCTGGATGGTTCACTTGAAGGAGAAAAGATCCATTGCTCTACATTCGGTTTTAAATGTGTTCCATATGACCCTCAACGGACTAGCTGCCCCGCTGAACTGAATCATGCAATCATGTTGCTTCCAGTTTGAGTGACAGTATTCCACAACTGCTGTAGCACGTAGCTGTTATCATTTGCCACTCGGTGTAGGTATATTGGAGCGGTTTGGCTTTGCTCATTTTCCGTATTGTTTTTCCATTTTCCAACGGAAGCAAACTAGGCAGTACGGCAGGTTGTTTCAACTGCTGATTGCGCCTTGATATTGAGCCTTGCCACCCTCACTGCAGCAGCGAAACGGCCACGCGATGGCTTTCGATCGAGTGGATGCCGCTTTTGCGGGCCCGTCTCTCCTCCGAAGCCGACCGGCGCGGCGTTGAAAATATGTAGCGCATAACTAGGAAAGTCTAGAGGGACCGAACAGGAACACCTGGAGGGGGTTTAAATAATCGAATAACCGTCAAGGTCGTTCGAAAGTGCAAACAATCACAACTGTTGGCTGAGCTGTTATCATAGCGATTATTTTCTGTGCAGTGGTGATCCTGTTATACATACTCATAGTTAATAGGCGCTGTTTAATTATGCCGAGTTTTACAATGTGGTTGACCGGCCAAGATCTTACTAGTTACTATTTATCAATGGAACTGCAACTACAAATATGCTCACTGTTTTCTGTTTTTGGTCACCGCCCGTCATTGTTATTATTTTTTCCCTATGCTTTTGTTAGGAAAAAGGAACTCAAACTTAAATATTGTACAAAAACCCTTTCCAAAGAAATCGAAAAATCACTTCACGATAACATCACAATTAGATGTTAATTAGCTTTTTTGCTCATTAATGAACGGTAACGAGGCGTCCTTCGATCAACCCAGAAACATTTCAATCTCTGTTGCTATTTTGTCTAGACCATGCACTCGTTCGAATGGCAAATCAAATGCACCCCAAAGCTATGAAAGTGTCCTTTAACGTCACAGAGCTTCTTCACTGGGTCTTCTTGAGCAAAAAAATGTCAAAGTTTCACCTTTTAAACACCTTTCCAATCGATTTATTCGGTAGTGGCCAAGGCCAACGTCACCCAACCGAAGTCAGGCTCCCCAGTGCTAACCGCCGGTTAAATTTTATTATCATTTCGCATTATCATTACGGTTATCACTTAGTTATATTAGAAAGCAAACTGCCGGGCCGCTGGATTTCTATTTTTTCCACACCAAAACATTTTTCTTCCCACGTCGGCTGATTCAATTGTCTTCGTTTAGCGATTCCGAGTGCACGTTTTTTTTGCAATTCCAAGTGAAAAGACTGTTAGCATTTTACCAGTTTAGTTGTGGGAGTTTGATGATTAGGTGGAACTGATTTTTTGTGTGACTGCCAGCTGGAGGTGTGCTAGTGAAACTTTAGGTGAGGTAATGAAGTCGTGCATGGTTTCTTCCCCAGAATTTTCATGGTTGATTTGTTTGAGTGAATAGGTAGGGTTTCCATAATTTTGTTGGTGTTTGAAAAATGGGGTTTTATCCCCGGAAAATCAAGTGGAAAATGGTTAATAAATGTAACGCAATAAGTTCTCTTGTTTGAACTATCCAATAAGACGGTGGCGCGACGATTTTTTGCTAGCTACAAAACAGACCAGACCAGCAGATGTTCATCACGAAATAAAAATCGGTTTTTTTCTCTGGCACATAAATTACAACATTATGATGGCACTTTTATGCCTTGGTACATAAAAGTACGGCTCCGGCTCGATATTTGCCGGGAAAGCGGTATTCTGTTTCACGATGTCATAACATATAAACATTTCACATTCGTGTGTAGAACATCAGCTGTCAGTCATATTGCACAGTCGTGTATGGAAGACATGCTAGCTACGTACGTAAAGTCGAGAAAATCGAAACGATTGCAACCCTCCCAATGTTCCAGAATATATGTAAGGTCATGTCACTGCTCCGAGTTCCCCGCCCACAACAAACCCAACACAAACACGTGCCTAAAACTGATCGATTAAATGTGTACTCTTTTGGCGGTAAACAATTGTACAAATACTAACCAATTGCAATTCAGTGCTCACCAGGGAAGCGGAAAATCTCTACCGAACCCCCACAGAGCAGTTGAAGAAGATTAGAATTAATTGCACATTTGCTTTATATTCTAACACCAACCGACCACCGAAAACCGTTCGCGTGGGAAAACCTATCTCGACCGCGTCGAGTGTAGTGATTGATGATCGAGCTCACCTTTCTTATCTTGCTGTTTTCCAGTGTGAACCTCCCACGTGTGACCGCCCAGTTGGAGAAGCTGATGGGGACTAATGTTGTACGGTTGACGGACCGGAAGTACATGCAGGACCTGCAACGGCGCATCCAGGAAGATTACAATGTCACCCTGGAGAAACGGATCCACGAAAGGGAGGTGAGTTATTTGAACGGAGGCAGCAGGTCATCTTGTTGCCCCAAAGGTGGTCTTTGTCCGGTTATAGATCGTAGCGTTTGCCAAGTTGACGGTGTAGTTATTTGCAGACGTGTGAAAAATCACAATTTGCTAGTGCATACATCGTAACACCATAACTCTAGTAAAATTTGCTTGCTTCTTGGCCTGGCGGAACTTAGAACTAACAAGAGTAAATAATGATTAAGCGTTGCTCTTTGTATCACACTTGCATAATATTGCGGTGAAACATTTCACAACCCCCAAGGATTACCTCGTTGCTGCAGATCCAGACAATCATTAATAATTCAACGGAAAATATTGCTCAGATCGTAACAGGTGGTTCCTATTTGAAATTGTGCTTCAAGCAAGATACTAAGTTAGTTTTACGAGATATTTTCCTTTTAGTTAATAAATTGTGATGATAGGACTTGTGCCTTAGTCAAAAGTTGTACGGAAAGAGTAAACTTGCTTACGCTTAGCGATAACAAATCTTTTCGATTTTATTTGGGGTCCCAAATAACTGTGAGAAATTTAGCGGTGATCTCGCAGTGAATTTATATGGAAACTGTGGATGATAGAAATGAAACTCAGGATGATATCTCTTGAAATTCAACATATCTGTAAAGTGAAGTTGCTCTATAGGACAAGGGAGTTTGATAGGTGAACGGTTTGGTTCTGAATTTTGCCACTTCGTGGAGTTAGTATCAGGCCCGTGCGCAGAAAATTCTCAAGAGAGGGGTTTTGAATTTGTTCGTTCCTTATATAAGGAAGGTATAGAAACCCTGAAACATTGAAGGTTTTTTCGAGTTCCGGAGGGCTGAGTCTTTTGTCGACTTGGTTCAACAAACTGGTACAATATCTGTTCTCAAGAAGGAATCTGAAAATATAAATTCGTAAATATTATGAAATTGATCGTGCAATGCACAAGTTCATTCGTCGTTTTCTGAAACGAAATATTTACGTGCATTGTAAATAATAGGTTTCGTTCATTTCATGAACTGAAGAATGGCCGCTTGGTGAACCAAAGTTTTCGTAAATTTACATTTTTGGTGTACATTGACCGAATGTTATCGTTGATAACAACATTATTTTTCGTGAATGAAACGAAATGATGCGTTTATTTTAATAAACGGTTGTGTATATTACGAACGATTCTGTTGGTCGCACGAATTCATTTTGTTCATCTTAGAGAAGTTTTCGTATTTAATAGCATATTATTTTGACATTGCTCCGGCAGAATATGGAACCCCATATTCTACCTCTATTAAAGCGCTTTTGACGTTGACGGTTTGACGAATGTCTTTCGAAAATTTCGACTTTCGTATATAGCAGCAGAAATAAAAGTGTTTCAATAGAACTACGAATGATTCATCATATGTACGAAAATGAATCGTATATTTTATGAAAACTGTCTGTACGAAACTAATTCGTAGCGATTTAGGAATATATTCTATCACTGTACTGTGGTGGTTTGTAGTAAATCTACAGACTAAATCTAAACTTTTTTTTCATCCCAATCATCACCCTTCGTTCGTGTTTTTTCCATTGGTGCTGTTTCTTACTTGCAGCTGCAAATATCGTCACCTGCCGAGACGTGAACCTATCCAGAGTCACCTTCGCAGAGTTTTTTATCCTTCTTGGCGATGCTCGTTTCTAATTATCTACTAGCTTGTACTGAGAGTTTCGCGACGGTGGAATTTCTCCTGATACCGATGCCCGTTTTTGTGAGTCATTTTGTTTTCAACCACTCTTGCGCAGAAATCACCTACGGTAAAATTTCTTTGGACAATCATATCCCGATTTTCTTCGTGTTGTTTGTTCATTATTTTTACTTGGTTACTGATGCTACCTCGCTGTCTGACCTTTGCTGTGTAACTGATCTACTCACGATTATTTTTAATATTCTGGATAAACCTAGTAGTTTAGACAGTGTACTACCTGAAAATGCCACAACCGAGCAATCGATTGCTATGACGGAAACGATAATCGCTGGAGGACTGCGTCAAATCAACTCGCTCACTAAGGCAAATGGAAGGACGCTCGATTTGGCATTCGTGAACTACGCCGATTTAGTCGAACTTCTCGAGCCTCCGACCTCTATACTCAAAGTTGACGCTCACCAGAAACCCTTTGTGCTGAGCTTTAATATACAAGTTGAAATAGAAGACGCTTTTGCGGAATCCGTCGACGGCCTCAATTTTGACTTCAATCGCTGCAATTTTGATGAAGTATCTGCAGCCTTCGATGCTGTCGACTGGTTGGATCTGTTAAGTGGAAACGTGTTCTACGGAACTGTATACGAGATACTCGGTCGCATAATTCCTAAGAAACGTGTCAACAGAAAGACAAACTACAGATATCCCTGGTAGAATTCCGAGCTTCGTCGTCTACGCAACATTCTCCGAAAACAAGGCAAGCTGTACTTCCGTCACAAGACCGACGAAAACAAAGCTGTTCTTCGCCGAACCGAACTTTACTACGAAACAGCCCGGAATAGAGCATTCGGCGAGTATATAAGTCCTGTCCAAAGTAATCTTTGGAACAACCCCTCGACGTTCCGGTAGTTTGTGAACAGCAGCAAACGCGCTGGTGGCATTCCCGTAAATGTTTATCTTGGAGATGCCAATGTGCAATCCACAGCCGAGTCCGTAAACGTTTTTGCAGTACATTTTCGTAGGGTATTCACCAACCCAGCTATCTCTCCGTCACAAGAGTATATAGACACATTACCATCATACCATATCAGTCTCCCTTGCTTGAATATGACTGAAGCAGACGTGTTGAAAGCTTTATCCTGTGTCGACCCATCGAAAGGACCAGGCCCGGATTGTTTGCCTCCGATATTCATAATTGGATATGTACGATCACTGTCATTGCCGGTTTGCATTATTTTTAACCGCTCAATCACTGAAAGCGTCTTCCCGAGTGCATGGAAACAAGCGGCTATAAATCCGATTCACAAGGCTGGGGACATTCATAATGTTCAGAATTACAGAGGAATCTCACTTTTGAACTGTTTTGCTAAAGTCCTTGAAACAAATATTTACATTGAGTTGTACGCTGCTGCTTCTCACATTATTAGAACACAGCATTGCTCTTCTGAAACTGCAAAGACTAGGATTTTCTCCGTGGTTAACTGGATGGTTGTAATCATATCTGTCTAGTCGTAGTACTTTCGATATGCCAACCGGAGTCCCCCAAGGAAGTCACCTAGAGCCGCTAATTTTTATTTTATTCATAAACGACACTTGCACTCGTATCAAACCTGGAAAACTAATCTTCGCCGGCGATTTAAAGATTTTTCGTTCCGTTGCTTCTGGACTTGACCCTGCTGCACTTCAAGATGACGTACTTAATATTGAACAATGGTGCCTGTTGAATGGTATGCAGGTAAACGTTGACTAATATGAAATGATAAGACCCAGACGATCATCCACTCTACCTCATTATGAGTACTTGCTCCAAGGCCGCGTCGTCGAAAGAGTGAACTCCATTCGCTTGGGAGTGCTTTTTGATAGAAAGTTTAGCTTCTCGGATCACATCTCCGCAACGACGACGAAGGTATTCGCAACACTTGGTTTCCTGAAGCGATATACCGCGGGCTTTGACGGTTTCTACGCACTAAAATCTCTATATTGCGGATCGGTGCGATGCATTTTGGAGTATGCTGTGCTTCATTTATTTGGACGATGTGTGGGCTCCAACGTCACAACGTCCAAATAAACCGATTAGAACGCGCACAAAGATGTTTCGTGCGATATGCTCTAAGAAATTTGCCGTGGAATGACCCTGCCCATCTACCACCTTACGACGATAGATGCATGTTTCTTTAGTTACCGACGTTAGAGTTCCGCCGCACATTCTTGCACAGAAAGTTTATATTCGATATGTTGTATAATAATATTTACTGCCCAGATATTCTTGCACGGATTAATGTACCTCCTGTCAGGCCCGTGCGCAGAAAATTCTCAAAAGGGGGTTTTGATTTTTTTAACGTTTATTTTGAAAGAAACGTACAGAAACCCTCAAACTTAGAAGATTTTTTCAGAGGCCTGGACCTAGTCTTGTGAACTAGACAGCTCTGCTCAACAAATTGGGTAAATGTTTGTTATCGAGGAGGAGCCATCAAAAGACACCGCTGCATAGTGGTCGGAAAGCCCAAAAACGTGAACTTAATTCACTAGAGGCCAAACCATCGTATATATTCACATGGTATCTTTGGACGAATTGGTCGTAAGAATATTCCCCACAACCTGATAAAAATTAATATTAGGCATGGCTTACTACGATCAAATTAAAAAAAATTAACTTTTTATACTGACGAGGTAGAAAGTTGGTGTTTTCGACAAAGTTTTAGAAATGCTCGTAATAAAGAATTTTGTTGAACTAGTTGAACTTGTAGGATGTAATGTTATCGATTTGTAAAGCGTTTTCAATGGCAACACCCTCAAATTTAGTTTTTTTAATAAAACTTTTTCCACTGTGACTTGTAACTACCTTCATTACCGCCCGCTCAGTCGCATGGAACTCTACCCTAACCCCAGGGTCGGCACAATCCTCGCCGTGCGGTTTCTCAAGATTTAAAGGGGGAAAATCACTTTTAATCCTAACCGTCATTTTATTTGGCACTCTAACCTCAAGTTCCTAACGTCCCTAAAGCCCTACTTTGATACACTGGTGGTTACTTACAGGTATTGTGTGGGTGTGAAGTGTGTGGGCCCGTTGCGCACCTGCCGCTGCCGTCGTCCTCACTGGTTTCTGGTTCCGATTACCTCAATTCGGACCAAGGCGATGCTTTTCCGGAGCCTTGATGGCCTTCTGGGTGGAAATAGGCTGGTTCGGGAACTTAAGCGCTTCTCACTCGATCGTGCCGTATGTTGAAACAATGAAGCACGCGGATCGGTTGCTTCACCTCCGGAAAACCGCAATCCGAAATGCGACCCGTGGTTTATGGTGCTACGGTCATTACGATGAAAGCTCCTTAAAGATGAAGGCTTCCACAATTTTACGGTTGATAATTTTAAACTTTTATATGATTCCAACTTTTTTCGTACTAATTGCTTCGATCCGGTTTACCAAAAGTCGTGTGGATGGTTTGCTGTTCCAAGTCCAAGCGACGATCGAGTTGGTTGCCGAATTTCCCGGAACCTTGCCTCCGATTTCCCATTGATCAGCCGTGGTTACCGAATCAACTTCAGTTCTCTGGAGTATGGGTGTTAGTGGGTGTTTGTGGTGTGTAGTGTTGTATGAGCTGAATATAACCCTAGTTTGTGTAGAGTTTTTCAATTTAATCGTTGTGCCGCCTAGCTAGCTGGAGGTTATTTTAATATTTGAATTTTATGCATGATTATTTTTAATTTATTTTATTATTATTGATTTTATATTTGAATTTTAAATCTCATAGTTCGTTTTAATATTTATTTTAATCCTACCTACCTATATAAATAATATTAAGTGATTTTTCCCCATATATATTTGAATTAATCCGTAAGGTCATGATAAAGTACAGTGAACCTGCGAAAAGTGAACGAAAAATCACAGACTTTTCGTGCAAACCGTGCTCCAGAGATTCTTACCTTTATTATGCGTAGTCCGGACATAGTGCCTGCTCGCCCATCTTGGTTTGCACCTTTCTCTCTTATACTTAATTTAAAATCCTTCAATAACTCTAAAACGAAGTATTTTTACAAGAGGTGTGCGCCGCGCCGCCGATTTTAGGTGAAATTTTTATATGCAGTGTTCAACAATATTTTTACATGCAGTCTTCAACAATAATTTAATTTTTACATGCAGTCTTCAACAATATTATGTGGTGTTAATACCTCAACATTTGTCTGGAACATCGTTTGCACGAAAAGTCACAGCGAAAAAAAGCTATTTTAAATCGCTAAATTTAAGGGGTTTGCCTTAGAAAACGCTTTAAAAATCGATAACATTAAGTCCTACAAGCTCAAGTTGTTCAACAAATTTCTTCATTATGAGCATTCCTAAAACTTTCCAGCTCGTCAGTATAAAATGTTAATTTTTCTAGTTCAATCATAGTAAGCCATGCCTCAATTTAACTATTATCAAATTGTGGGGAATATTCATACGAACAATTCCTTCAAAGATACTCTATGAATATATTCAATGGTTTGGCATCTAGTGACGTTTTTGGCATTTCCGACCATTGTGCGTTGCCTGCTGGCTCGTGGTGGATTCGGATTGGTTTGTAGTAGTTGTAAAGCCATCCGACTAAACTTAAACCTCTTGTATCTCGTAATCCTCATTCATTCGGGGCAACCGTTAAGTACTGCTTTAGTAAGGATTGTGTTCTTGCTTATTTTGTTTTGTGTTAATCGTCATGTTTTTATCCATAGCTACTTTTCCTTACTTGCTGTCAAACTTTCGCGATATATCTCACCAGCTCAGGTCTGCTGCAAATATCGTACCCTGTTGAGACATGAACCGATCCGGGGGTATCGACCATAAGAATTTACATCGTTCCTATTTATCTGCTAGCTGGTGCTGAGAACTTCTTGGCGGCAGTATTTCACCCTATACCGATGCCCATTTTCGCGATCCATTTCGCTGCCACTCTACCGGAATAATCATCGGCGGTAAAATTTCTCTACACAACGACAACGATGACCGACATCTGCTGTCTACTCACTACTTTTGCTAATATAGAAGCTTGTCGAAACGTTAAGCGATCCTTCAGAGAAGCCGTCCAACTTGACACACATTTCTTTCCAGCCACCCTCGCAAAGTTTCGTTCTTGGTTTCTTCATTGACTTGTTTCTAGAGTGACCGAAATCAGATGACATTTTACGTGTCCAAACGGTTTGCAGTATATTTTTTTCCTGGACAGGAAGATAATAAATTTTTAAAAGTAATTCAAAACGCTCATGGGGGGGCGTTTGAACCCCCAACACCCCCCCCCCCCCCGTGCGCGCGGACCTGGTTCAGATTGATTGCATAACCTTTCTATATAAGAAACACACCAAAAAATAATTAAATTTAAACGACATGTAAAACAATACGAATGTAAAAATACAGAGCTTGAACAACAATTTAATGAAACTGTAGTTTCCAATCAACGTGTAAAATTATAATATAATTCGTCGAAGAAAGCACGAAAAGTTGTGTGTATTTGTAGTGGAACTTAATTTTGCATTTATAATCATGCTCCAAATAGGTGCGAAAATAAATTTAAAATCACAAAATATTTTTTTCTGAGAAGGCAAAAATTCTTTAAATGATTATGCCAACCTTTTATTTTGCGCTTTTTTTCCTTAGTGTGTCCTAGTGTATTTCGAAATAAATCATCTGCATGCATCTGTGAAAATTGATGTTACTAGTTGAAATTACTGGATCAATTCAATCCGCCCAAGAAAGGATAAACGGTCTTCGGATCAATTTGTTGCGCCATTCAAAAGATCCCGAAGGAGCACCGGGGTAAACAAGTACACCGCACCTCGAATCCTGAACTTGAAGAGACAGAAAATCGAATCTGTCACTGAAGAATTGATCTGTGCGTGTTTGAGCTCAATACATTTTTTCGATTCCGGTCTTTTATTATCTACCTTGTCGACCCATCTCCCAGACAGAAAAAAACAGATTAAAAGAAAAAACTGCCATGCTCAACCCAGTTTATCGTCTTCTATGTACATTTGAGTACAGTTTATTTTCCTATTCACCTTCCGATCCTTGTTGATGGTGGCGTTGGTGGTGCTTTTGCCATGGTTTTCGCCCCTTACTTTAGACGTTGATACTTTAACAACTTGTTCAAAACAGCATTCAAGGCACACAATCGATTTGCGTGAAAAGCGCTTGATGGAAATTTCGATTTCGTCACGTCAGTGAATCTGTTTATTGCAATAAACCAATGATAGCGGTTTGGATTTGCAATTTCGGGTGAAGTTGCAATTTTTCGTGTATCCTGACAAGGCTACGGTCGATGTAGTTGTACCAGTTGATAGTTTTGTTCCACGACAACGGTTTGTACTGTTTATTTCGGTTTCTCAGATATAATTAGAAGTAATCTAAAAATGTCGATTCAGTACAGATGCTTACGATTTCCAACCAACCCAAATTGAAGGTAGTGGAGGAAATCGAATGTAAGAACAATAGTAAAACAAATCAATATAAGGCGGAATAATTATAACCTTTCGTATCAGACCGACACAAATTAATGGCTTTTTTTCGGAACTTGGCTCCATAAACTTTTTACCAACCAATGTTCGTAGTTCATTCACAAGAGTATTAATATTTCGGAATTACGATCGCAAGCAGGAGCTGTTTTTTAAGTTAAGGAAAAAGTTAAGGTTTGTGCTGATTTAATGTTGTAAAGACTGCAGAGATTTGATCTCAGTTTTGTTTGAGTATTAGTGTACTTTTATTCGTTTGAGTGAATTATATCACTTTTGGAATAAATGATAATACAGAGCATTACTTTCTTGATATAACAACTTCAAACATGGAAAAGTCATGTAAGCAGTTCATCACAATGCCCAATCTTCTTAATGTGCACGCGAGGGTGATATCAGATTCATAAACAAACTCATCCCACATCCCACTAATGCGACTTGTGTTGCTTATCGCCCTGAAAACTAACTTACTTTTGTACATCATACCTTCACCACAGTCCTCCTCTTCTCCATTTGATGGTTGACAATAAACGCATCTTTACAACCCAAACGTGCCCCATCGTAATAATGCGATTATCGCGCATAAATCTATTTCAACGAGGACCCCACACCTCACAATACACACATATAGAACTGATAAGCCCACCATCTGGTTCAGAGGAAATGCAACGTTGCACAGTGGCACTTATCCGGATGAATGTTGAGCAAACAAAGTAGAGGCAATAATAAATAAAAATATTTCAATTCTTGGCAAACATTTTTGGTCCTTCATCTATCACCTCATACATGTCGTTTGGGTGAAATGGAAAATTGAGATTGTAAGTGAACATGTTCGTTGGAAACTAAACTAAATCTACATTTTTTATTGTTCCAAATTAAAGATTAGATATTGGACAGCAACTCATCTCAAATCATTTCTTGAAAAAATAACTAACCGCTTCACTGTGCTGCAGAGCGAAACAGTATGCTGTATTCTCCTGAACCACGTGCACGGAATGCAACATCAAATTTTCAATAGCATAGCGTTTCGAATCAACACAACTGCTGTGCAATGAAAATTGTATGTGTATCGTAAAAGAGTGGGAGCAAATCCACAGGAGACGTGTTTCTATATATTATCCAGACCATCGCTGGAGACTTGTTGATTTCTTACGGCCTGGGCGACATCCGGGGCCTTTAAATAATTGATTATGATTTCCTGGTGGTTAAAGTGCAAAATACGAGCTGGCTCAACTGATAATTTCAACTTGACACGCTTGACGTTCATTCGATTTGAGTCACCATGTCGGTCAGGTAACAGACAACCTATCGAACACTTAACGTCCACACGCACCAGAATAGCATTTCCGGTGTCATTCTTTACAGTTCCTTTAATGTTCCTTCCCTAGACAATGACTCGTCAGTGACGTAGAGCATACAAAAAAGTCAAAGATTAATCTACCAACCTTTTGCGCTTAGCGTAAAAGTTTCTCGCCAAGCACCACCCACATGCTCTTCGCAACCTGATATGCGATAGTACTAGGAACCGTTGTGGTCGGCAAAATTCTCAAACGACCGCTATATACCAATATATGTAGTTGCCATCCTGAGCATTGTTTGCCGTTATTGCCTAGTCCAGTCAACCATCCATTCGCATTGCGGGCCAAAGGTAAGCTAGAGTTATGGTGATTACGTTACATTTGTTTAAGTTTTTTCCCCGCTATCATTATTTGCACAACACATTTAATATCTGTTTATTTACTATAATCTTATCCATTTGTTTTCACTTTCCATATTGCCATATACCATCCGGTCATGTTGCTTTCGCCATATGGTCCATCGATCTGAAAAACAACTGCACTGCACGCATCATGAAAACTGCACCCATTTTCTATCAACCCCCTAAATTGGACTGTTCCAGTATCAAGAGCTCGAGCGGCAAAAGTATCTTATTCTGAATGGAAAGTACAATCGGTACAACTGTCCACGGCGTTTGATTCCTTTGCACAGCGTTGTTCTGGTAAGCCCTTGAGACTGTTTCATGTTAGTCGATGTATTACTTTGCGTTTTAGGTACGTTTCTTCATTTGTTATTACAAGTATAAATCGTTTCGTATGATTCCTACACAATATTCATGTAGGTCTAATAAACTTCAGAAAGTCAGAAGATTCCGAGAAATTTGCATCAAGTTATGTATAGCAATACTACTGTCTGTGAACGTTTCACAAAGCAAATAATTTACTACTATACATTCACGGAAATAAGGATAAAGGCATCATGCATTTCATTGATTTGTCGAAGTCTATGAGCGCAACTAAAACCACGTGCAATGTGGATGCATTGTTGAACTATATTTTTATTGTAGGTAAGCTTGGCACAGTCACGTGTGTGCCCATCTCAATCGAATTTATTATCTTTTTTTACATGGAAATAAGTATAAGGACGTATTGTCCAATCGTCGTCAGACACATATCAGGAACATCATTGTTATGAAATTGAAGTGAACCTAAACTTTTCCTTCACATGGTGTTAATTCATGTTGCAGCCTTTCAGAAACAACATGATTTCAAAATTGATTGATTGATTGTTTGATTTATTAGGGAGTGACTTTAAATTGTGAACTCATTCGCCACTCTGATTTCAGAATATTCTACGGGCAGTTACGAATTTGACAAAACCCGTAACATTGTTAAGCAATCTGTTCCGAGAACAAAGGAGGCTCTTAGCCGATTCTTTTTAGCCGTTCACAAACTCGGTATTTTGGTGTGAGACAGCTTAAAGCTGAAAGTTTTATTTTAATTATTTCGGTTTTCAATAGATATGTGTACACTTACATTTATCGGTTTTGAACCATATTACAATCGCTTTCCAGCGGAATTAATCGATCACGTTCTTTTCCTGTGATATAGTTTAGGTTAGGTTAGATATTTCAATTTTAGTGTTAACTGCAACTTACTGTGATAAACTGTGATTTCTATAGCATATACAATTTTAGAATTCAAGTTATATATAAGTTTTAACTGAACTGATCAAACTTTAAATATAATTATGAAAATTTAATATAATTAATATTCTTCCTCCTGTGCACGATGCCTTACTCAGCGCTTTTTTGAGAATGACAGCTCTCCTCCCGCCGTCGGGCCACGTCATCGTCCACGGATGACGTTTCAGTCGAATGACAGTACTGTTCAGCAACAGTTACACCACCAAGAGCAGTGTTGGCAGTAACATTCTCCCCCCCCCGTAACACTGGCCACTGGTCCCAGTTTTACCATCCAACTCAACCTCCAACACAGCTAGCTTCGATACCGGTCTACGCAATATCCCCCTCGCAGTCTGAACTATCGCTTGTCGAATTCGTCCGTCTTCCGCAGTCACGACATCTTTGATTTTTCCGCGCGTCCAGCCATTCCTACGGACTTCGTCTGCTATGAGGACCAAATCTCCGACAGCCACTGGTTTCACTTCTCCGAACCACTTCATTCGCTTAGTCAGCATCGGGAGATATTCCCGTATCCAGCGCTTCCAAAAGACGTCCAGCTGACGTTGTATTTGGTTCCAAGAATTCTTTACGGCAGAGACAGGATCACTGAACGGTACTGCAGGCTGACGAACACCAGTGGAACTTCCCAACAGGAAATGGTTAGGAGTCAGGGCTTCTACTTCAGCAGCATCTAGGGGTAGGTAGGTAAGTGGCCGGCTGTTCACAATACCCTCGGCTTCCACGGCTAGCGTCACCAGCCCTTCGTCGTCCAGTTTCCGGTCGTTGTTGTAGGCTGCTTCCATGGCTGACTTTATGGATCGCACCATTCTCTCCCACGCTCCTCCCATATGAGGTGCAGCTGGTGGGATAAAGACCCATTTGGTAGATGCGTTTGTGAACGTTGCTGCTAATTCTCCATGTACGTTCTCGAGTTCTTTCCGCAGCAGTCGTTCGGCACCTTGGAAGTTGGTACCGTTGTCGGAGTAGATTTCCACCGGCGCTCCTCGGCGACAGATGAAGCGACGGATGCATTTGATACAGGACGGTGTGGAAAGACTGTGTGCAACTTCCACATGGACAGCACGGGTGGTTAGACAGGTGAACAGACAGATCCAGCGTTTAACCGAGCTCCTTCCTACTTTCACCAGCAACGGTCCGAAAAAATCAATACCGGTGTAGGTGAATGGTCGAGTAAACGAGGACAAGCGGGCCAAAGGCAGCGGCGCCATTCGCGGAACCTTCGGAGTCGCCTTCTTCACTTTGCACCACTGACAGACAGTCGCAACTTGCTTCACCACTCTCCTTAGTTGGAAGATGCTGTAGAACTGCCGAATCTCGTTCACTACCGTTTCAGAATTACCATGACGAAATGTACGATGGAAATCATCTACAACTAGCGTCGTCACCGGATGTTTTCTTGGAAGAATCACCGGGAACCTAGCATCGAATGATGTATGCGGTGCAGCTCCAATTCTTCCGCCGACGCGTAGCACGCCATACTCATCGACTGTTGGTGTCAACTGATACAAACTGCTCGATTTAGGTAATTCTGCTTGTCCTCTCGAAAGTGCAATCATCTCATCTGGGTACTCCTGCCATTGCGCAATCCACACAAGCGTGTTCTTCGCCTTCTTCAGTTCCTCTTGAGTAAGATGCAGCAATTTCGGCGTCTCTCCTCGACGTCTACGCCTACAATTGTCCACGAAACGGTGTACGTATGCAACTGCACCTAGCAATCGTCGCCACTTAGAGAATCTAGAAAAATCTATTACAACCTCCGGAATAGTTGACCCCTGGATCAGAAAACAGGGTCTCAGTTCCTCTTCAGGTACCTTTGAAGGTTTCGATTGCTTCGGCCAATTCTCTTCGGCAAGACGTAGAAATTCGGGACCTTTAAACCACTCGTCGGTTGCTTCCGGGCACGGATTCTTACCCCACTTTGTTGCGGCATCTGCAGGATTTAGCTTACTGGGGACCCAGTACCATTCTGCGAGGTCTGTCGTTGTCAATATCTCCCCTACTCGGCATGCTACGTACTGCGTGTACCGACGATGATCGGCGCGTAACCAGGCCAACACTGTGGCGGAATCACTCCACAGAAAATGCTGCTTCACCTTCACGCTGTGATTCTCCTGAACAAATGACACTAAACGGCTGCCCAGAACTGCTGCTTGTAGCTCCATGCGAGGAATCGAGAGTGGCTTCAACGGTGCAACCTTCGTTTTGGCCGCGACTATCGAGCACTCTGCTTTGCCCTCCGTGTTGATCACTCTGAAGTACGCTACGGCGGAGAAAGCGACTTCACTTGCATCGACGAAAACGTGCAATTGAAGATGATCATACACCTGCACATTCGCTTCCTTGAAGTAGCACCGTGGGATCCGCAGGCCTCTGATTTTAGGGAACAGACCGGTCCACCTGACCCAACGATCGAATATTTCTTCAGTTACCTGTTCGTCCCACTGCAATCCTGCTCGCCATACATCCTGAAGAAGAATCTTTCCATGAACGAGAAAAACACTCAGCAATCCCAGTGGATCGAATACACCCATTAGGCATTTTAACATCTGACGTTTTGTTGGCCGCTTACCGTTATCTATCACCAGTTGTATCTCCTCTTTAATTTCCATCGAGAACAGCAACTCATCCTCTGAAGTCTGCCAGAGCATGCCCAACACACGATCGCCTCTGTCCGCTGCGTTCAAGCATAGGCTTTTGCTAGGGTTAGCTGACGCCTCTTTCAGTCCACGAAGAACTCCAGCACTGTTCGATACCCAGGTCCTAAGATGAAATCCTCCTTTCTGGTGAATAGTTGCAATTTCCCGCGACACTCGCTCGGCTTCTTCGTCATTCTCGAAGCTATCGAGATAATCATCCACATAGTGGCTTTTCAGAATTCCCTCTACTGCTCGTGGGAAACGGTCCGAGAATTCTTCCGCGTTTTTATTTTTAACGTACTGCGCTGACGCCGGTGAACACGTGGATCCAAATGTTGCCACATCCATAATGTAGGTTTCCACCGGTTTTGTTGGGTCATTCCGGAATAAGAAACGTTGAGAATGACGGTCCGGCTCGCGGATCAACAGCTGGTGGAACATTTCTCGTATATCTGCAGACACTCCTACTTTATATTGCCGGAACCGCGACAGAACTGCTGGAAGCGATGTAAGTTGATCCGGTCGTTTAAGCAGCATAGAGTTCAGAGATATTCCATCCACCTTTGCTGCTGCGTCCCATATCAGTCGAACTTTACCTGGCTTCCGGGGATTTGTCACTGCTCCTAGCGGCAGGTACCACGCGCGTTTTGGGTCTGCTCGTTCTAATTCTGCCTTCGTAGCACAATGCGCATATCCTTTCTGCTGGTACTCCGCTATCTGGTTCTTCAGATTTGCAGCCAGCTCTGGATCTCTCATCATCTTGCGCTCCAGACACTCAAACCTCTTGAATGCCATATTGTAGCTATCCGGAAGTTCGATGTCGTCGTACCGCCACAGTAGACCTGTTTCGAACTGGTCACCTACTCGTCTCGTCGACTGCTCCATGATGCTCCTAGCCCGCTTATCCTCGTCGGATTCCAGAACTATCGACGGCTTCATTCCTGCATCTTCCATTGAAAAATATTCCTTCACCGCAATATGTAAGTCCTGGTCGCTGGCGCACTCACAGGCATGGTAATTCAGTGAATGCGTGCCCTCCTTACCACTACCGCCGAAGATGCACCATCCTAGTCTGGTTTTCACTGCAACAGGATCGCTCTTCTTGCCTTCCTTCACTTGCAGCGGGACAGTGAGGTTCACGTTGTTAACGCCTATCAACAGACGGGGAACAGCATTTGCGTAACTGACAATCGGTAAACCTTGGAGGTAACGATAACGTTGCGCCAGTTCACCGTAATCTAAATTCTGCTCCGGCAAAGTAAGCTCCTTTACAGTACGGATATCATCAATAGTGAATTGTTTTGCGCTGCTAGCTCCTCTGATCGTAATTCGAACTTGTTTCGAATCCGATTCGACACGGGTGACGTTCCCTGTCCACTTCAGACACAAAGGTGTTGTCCTACCGTCGATTCCCAGTTGCTCTACTAGGTCGTTCTCGATCAGCGATAGATCCGAGCCATCATCCAGAAAAGCGAAAGTTTCGATGGTAGCTCGCGGCCCTGAGATGGCGACTGGTATAATACGGAATAGAAGAGCCTGCTTGCTTTGCCGATGCATGTGATTCTGTACTGTAGACGATCCTTGGGTAGGACGACTAATGGAACTAACTCGATCAGAATGCAGGAGCGGATGATGACGATACTGACATCCCTCGATCACACACCGTGTTGCGTTTCTACAGCTTCTCCTTCCATGCGCATTAAGGCAGCTCCGACACAGCCCATTATTTTGCGCAAACTTCCACCGGTTATCTACGGTATACGCTTTAAACGCAGAGCACGCTGATACTTGGTGTCCTGGTTTCTTGCAGCACGCACACACCCGTTCCTTCTCGCGCACTGTCTCCTGAAATGACTCCGCTTCGCTCGTGTGTGTATTCACAGCTCCCTTCTGCCTAGGCTTCTGCTGATAGCCGCCGTCCTCGCCAACGTACATTGTTACTCTGCTAACGGCAGTGACGACCCTGAGCATGAAGTCCCCGAACACTTTAAGGTTGACCACCGCATGCTGCTGTATATGATCCGCCCATTGCATCTTAGTGTGCGCAGGCAGTTTCCCCACTAACTCCATCAGAAACGTGGGATTGGATAGGTGCTCTTGTTGTCCAGCGGCTTCCAGGTGATCACAGAGACTACGCACAGCTATACCGAAGTCGATGACTGTCTCCAATCTTTCCGCTTTCGGCGCCGGAACACTGCGCACTTTCTGTAGTAGAGCACTGATTAACAATTCAGGTCGTCCATACAACAAACGAAGGGTATCGATTACATGCGGCACTGATTCAGGAAGCAACAATCTACTTTTGACAGATTCATACGCGGGTCCTTTCAGACAACGTTGAAGACGCGCGAGATTTTCGGCGCTATTATATCCACACGCTAACGAGCTATTCATGAAGGTGCTAATGAATATTGGCCAGTCAGCTGGGTTGCCCGAAAACGTAGGTAGATCGCGGGGCATCACTTGACGCGCGGATAACTGCGAGGGGGAGGGAGTAAATTGATCAATAATCGGTAGTCCCAGCGGAGGGGGAACTGTTCCGATAGATAGCACCGGGTTTATTAGCGACGGGCCAGAAATCGGCGTACCCGCGGGTGGGGGAACGAATCCATGAATAATTGGATTTGCCGGTGGCTGCAAGCCAACATTCGTTCCGGACAACGGAACGGGTTTTGTTTCGATTGGAAGCACATTCGCTCCCAACGACGGAATCGTGGCCGTTGATGCCATCGTTCCAAATTGTTTGATAATTTGTTGGAGGGAGTGTTCGAATTTTGATGGTACAGGTGGATTAATAATTGGATCACAAAGTGGCTTACCTTCACGTGCTACGGGGGGCACTTGGGGTTCGACATTACCTCTTGTGTTGACTACCTCTTGTTGTACCAAAGTTGATTTGGGGAACGCGCCGGTGTACTGCTGCTGTTCCCGCTTAGAAAGACTCTGAAGGTTGAATGGTTTTACTGTTGAATTCAACGGTGGTTTGTAGAAACTGAACCCATGGTGTTGTCTTCCTTGCTGCACTGTTGTATTTGTAGCCGGTTTTTCCGAAGTAGGCATATTGTTGTTAGCTGTAGCGTGCTGGTACGAATTGCTTCGCTCCGAGTCCTTCGGGATGCGTGAGTTCTGATTCAGAGAGGCTGCTGTAAAGTCTGCCGATTTACCCACCGGCGGAAGACCATATGCGCCTTCACCCTGATCAGTGCATTGCTGCTTCCACTGCTTTACCCTTTCTAGGCTCGTCCTTCTGCTGACCCTGCTTCGGCTGCTAGCCATCTCATCCATTTCGTTCTGCTCCGCTTCCAGGATTGCATACTTCTCGACGAGATGACGTTTCTCCATCGCTTGTTGCTCTTCCAACAGCTTCATTTTCAACGACAAACGTGCTGCCTTAGCGTTGGATACCGTTGTTCGGGAGCAAACACTCAGCGGCAAACAGTGGGCGCAGGTCCACGGCCGATCAGCAACCGATGCAGTTACTTCCGCACATGACATATGCCACCATCCATCGCATTGATCGCATTGAACGCAATCGTCACTTGTCTCCGGACGATCGCAGCAAACGCAGCTGGAAGATTTATTTTTCTCTGGGGTTTTATCATCCGTGGGATTATCCATTGGATCCATGTTCGACTCCATTGAAAATGTGTCGATAAATCTTTAAGTTTTGTTCCGAGAACAAAGGAGGCTCTTAGCCGATTCTTTTTAGCCGTTCACAAACTCGGTATTTTGGTGTGAGACAGCTTAAAGCTGAAAGTTTTATTTTAATTATTTCGGTTTTCAATAGATATGTGTACACTTACATTTATCGGTTTTGAACCATATTACAATCGCTTTCCAGCGGAATTAATCGATCACGTTCTTTTCCTGTGATATAGTTTAGGTTAGGTTAGATATTTCAATTTTAGTGTTAACTGCAACTTACTGTGATAAACTGTGATTTCTATAGCATATACAATTTTAGAATTCAAGTTATATATAAGTTTTAACTGAACTGATCAAACTTTAAATATAATTATGAAAATTTAATATAATTAATATTCTTCCTCCTGTGCACGATGCCTTACTCAGCGCTTTTTTGAGAATGACAATGCTCTCCTCCCGCCGTCGGGCCACGTCATCGTCCACGGATGACGTTTCAGTCGAATGACAGTACTGTTCAGCAACAGTTACACCACCAAGAGCAGTGTTGGCAGTAACACAATCATTAGGAAAAGTATTTACTTTATTTGACACTTTCAATTTCCCTTGAAACAATGAAAGATGCAATCTTTTTTAATTTTTTTTATTAAATTTGTTAATTTGATAAGGCACTCTGATGAGTAATACTGAAAAATTCGCTGAAGCGAATTGGTCTTTCATATATGTCACCTTCTAAAGCGCCCGCCTTAGCTAAATAGACCGCTTTTTCATTACCTGGAATGGAGCAATGCGAGGGAACCCAAACTAAGGTAGTCTTGTACGATCTTACAGACAAAGCACGCAGGGGGTGTACCCCATTTATGATAATGATGATGATGGTCCCACCTCATACCCCCACAAAGGTGTGAGCTGAACGAGTTATCTAGAAGATAATTAATATTTTAAATCATGACAAGACCAGTTAACAAAAAAAACGGACTGGTTCAATTTACAGACATAGCCTTTCCTTCAAAAGAACGTAACCAGATATATTTCGAATATTCCATCAACAACCAGGGTCCATCAAGAAAATTTCCATTCCGGGAAGATACTTGATAGAATCGGGAATTGAACCCAATAGCTTCCATTTCTAATAATTCTCTGTAAGACTCCTCCCACCTGACCAAGACATCGGTACTACCACCTGCTAAGGTGAGAAGTGACGAGCCTAGTGGCAGTGCAGAGTCTAATCGAGTTATATCATCCACATCAGGCCCCTTTATTGAAAGTTGCGTACCACTAACCCAAGGCAATCCAGGGATATTCCTTTCCGGGAATACCCTGGATTGATCAGGAATTGAACCCGATATCTTGTTTTATCAGAAGAAATCACCAAGCCCCCCACTCAACGAACCAACTCCGTTATTGCCGCTATGGCAGCAATAACCGAGATTAACTCTATTGTTGAGCAAAGCCAGCAAAGCAACTCCATCATCAAATCAGACCCTGATCACAACAAAAGTCTAAAAGCTTCAATTCAACCCGATGAGCTCTTAGTACTGGTCACCATGTTCGATTTCAAGTTAGTCTCTATCTGTTCATCGCGCGCGTGGCTCAGACTTCTGTAGACATCTCATTATTTTTAAAAACTATAATAAACAATTAACAAAAATCCATCATCATCATAGCGAATATAATAACTTAGTGTGACTAAATGCAAATAATAAAGGAAAAAAAATACAATCTTCGTGGTATTACATAGTTATTCAAATAACTCCAAATATAAAAATTCAAAAAATCTGTCTACAAAGCAGATTTTACGTGTGAAATACATAGTGTTTTGAACTCCGCTAATGTAGCCGCACGTTTAATATGTCTAGGCATCGAATTGAAAAAACTTATTCCTTTGTACAACAAGGAGTTCTGTGATCTACTAAATAAAAAGTTAGGTGTTCTTGCATCAGACGCGTTTCTAGTGTTGTACCTATGCACATCACTTCCTCTTTCAATTCGATCACACAAATATCGAGGTAGCATTCCATTAATAATTTTAAAAATGAACACCATTGTTAAGTAATAAATTCTTTGCTTCACAGAGAGCCATTGTAATGCGCTTAGCATGAAACTAGAGGAAGTGTATCTGTTACATTTTAAAATTAATCGCATGATTCTATTTTGCAATCGCTGTAACCTCAATATTTGTGTTTGATTGGCAAGAAACAAAATGGACGGGCAGAAGTCAATATGTGGTGAAACAATAGATTTATATAATAAAATTTTACTACTAATTGTTAAATCATTTTTCAGACGACACAATATACCATACTTTTTAGCAATCTTTTTGATGACATTGTCGATGTGAGACTTAAAGGTTAACTTATCATCAATGATTATTCCAAGATATTTTAATTCACTAACGCGATCAATAGTCTCACCATTTATTTCAACGTTAACGTCAGGCCTAGTATTAGCCGAAGAGATAATCATATATTTAGTTTTAGCAACATTTAACTTTAATTGTTTAAATTTTAACCAACGAGCAAGGGAATGCAAATCTTCGTTCAAATGCGCCACGGCTTCATCTATATCCTTAGCTGCAATGAACAGAACAGTGTCGTCAGCAAACAAATTTAAGTCACAAAATCGTAAAACTCGCCTAATGTCATTTATATACATAATAAATAAAATAGGACCCAAGACACTACCTTGCGGCACTCCAAGAGGATTGTCGAGAGGACTAGATACAAAATCGTTAAAACTAGTTTTCTGAGTTCTATCACATAGATAGTTTTCAAACCACTTATGTGCTATCCCTCCGATACCAAATCGCTCTAAAGTTTTCAAAAGTAAAGGTCTCGAAATTGTCTCAAAAGCGCGTTTCAGATCCAAAAATACAGCAAAAATAGTCTCTTTAACCTCGATTTTCTCTTTCCATTTTGCTAACACTAGATTCAAAGCGGTTTCGCAAGAGTGTCCCTCTCGGTATCCCGATTGCTCCGGAATTAGCAAATTATTATTATTCAAATAACTCATCAGCTGGCCCTTAACAACAAGTTCTAAAATTTTCTCTAATGTGTGCAACATGTTAATGGGGCGGTACTCTTCGGCGTTATCCGTCCCAGTAACTTTGGTAATAGGAATCACAAGTGACGGCACGTGCCCAGTTTGTAGCGATTCATTTACAAGATCCAGCAGATCGTGTCCGATGACATGAAAGCAATCCTGTATCACTTTTGCATTGACATTATCGATACCAGCCGATTTTCCCAAAGAAAAACAAATATCTTTCAATTGTTCAAAAGTGATTGGGTGAAATCCATCAAATCTACAGTTAATATTAATCGGCTGTGTTATTTCCACAGGTTCACTGACCAGCTCAATACTTTGATTGATCAGTTGGACACTGTTAACGAAATAACTGTTCAATTTTTCAGCTATTATTTGTTCAGATTGTTCTTCTATCCCGTTAAAAGTTATGGACTGCGAGGAACTACGTTTAGGTTTAATTAAATTCTTTAGGATTTTCCATAACTCCTTGCTGTTGTTTTGATGTTGATCGATCTTCCTTTGAATATATTCACATTTAGTCTTCTTCAAGGCCCGTGAATAAATATTTCGCGCGTGTGTGTACCCATTCCAAAGACGTTCACTATTAGTTCTGCAAAATTTCTTGTACTTTTTATCCCTTTTACGTTTAAGGCGCAAAAGATCTAAAGAGTACCAGCTGTTCGAGTTATTTGAATTAACAAACTTTTGAGAAACTAAACTATTTGTACACTCTTTTAACACGTTAGTTAGAACAGCTGCCTTGTTATCCAAATTTCCATTCAATTCCGTAAAATCCATGCTTCTCGAAACCAGTTGAGACATAGCTTGTTTCGAATATCTTTTCCAGCACTTGATTTTAACTTTATCCTCTTCACGGTTAGGTTCATTCTCCAGTAAAATTGAAATTGTCTCATGGTCTGAAATTTTACAATCGGCCTCTACATACGAATGAACCCCATCAAAATTGGAATACACGTGATCTATCAATGTTCTACTGTGTCTGGAAATTCTTGTAAACTCACTAACCGTTTGCTTGAAATTGAAAAACTCTGCCAACTGCTTCAACTGATTCGAATTTTGATCATTGAGCCAATCAATATTGAAATCGCCCGAAATTACATTAAGTTTACTTAAGTCAACGAAATTCTCCCACCAGTTTTCTAAAATTTCTATAAGTACGTTAGGCATACGGACGTTTGGCATACGTATGCTAGGCATAATTGACGTTAGGCCTAAAGACGTTAGGCATAATGGACGATTGGCATAAAGGACGATTTTCATAATGGTCGTTAGGCATAAATTACCATATTGAAGTATCACTCAACAGAATTTAACAGTAGCTGATCAAACTCGATCATAATATTATTCGACTGTTGTAGCGATCATCTAATGTCCTATTTGAAAAAGTTTTCAAAATTTCAAATGTTCATATAGCACTAGTACAGATGAAACAGACTTCACTTAATGCGATACACTCTGTCCTCTGTAATCGCTTACCTATACACACATGCTCCCGTTCCTGCTGATGATCTATCAGTCATCATCATCATTTCAATTGCGGGATGCGTGCACCTGAGCGGGTGGTTTGCGGGGCGCGTAATTTGCTTTTCCACGGATACTTACTGCCGGGCAAGAATTAGACAGCGCGGGGGATTCTTTGTAATAAAATATAGACGCGTTGAAATGAAATGGTTTGATTGGATGGCTTGAAGGAGAGGGAGCGATTCGTTCGAATTTGCAAAGAACTGAACTCTGGGAGAATTCGTATTTTTGGGAAAGGTCGTTGTCCTGTTTCGGCTAGATTACGACTTCCGGTTGAAAAACCCGAATATTTGCACTTGCGACCTATCTGATGACCCTTTTGCAACTTCTAGTCCAATTTAACCTGGACCGTGGAAGAAGTAAGAAGTGCAAGTGTTTGTCTTGTTTCGTGAAGTGTTGTCCAGATAAAACGTGAGAAGTTTTCTAGTTGAGTTAGTTATTTAAAAAAAAATCTCTCTTTCCCATCAGCTAGGAGCTTATGTGCGGTAAATCGTGTGCGAATAGTTCAGAAAAAGTGTGCGTGTTTCAAGGAAAAGCAAGCTAAATGATGATTAGAAATTGTGTGCTAGGTGGTTTAAGTTAATCGCGCTGAACAGCCGTTCGACGGCCGTTTTACTCCACAGTTTACCGTCGCCGGCGAATTTCCCGCCGATCCGATCGCCGTTCCGTACCCGATTCACTACCATCGTGGTTCTATCGATGGTTAGGCCGACACTCAGCACATTGTAAAGTCATTCATCGCACACTTCCACGTTCTTCGTCAACGAGCCCGACACGTGCGTCGGAAGAGGCCCTACCGTCACTTCTGGGCCTGCTGGCGTAAACTAATCATCTGTCAGTTCTAGCGCCGGCCGTCATGGCGTAGAATTGGCACCGGATTTGCTCACGCGGCGAACATACGACGGATCGCGGGGATAAGCCGAACTCGAGTCGAGGTAGTAAAGGACACATCGAAACCACTGAGTGAGTAACAATTGTCATGCGCTTGATAGAGCTTTAGGGCAGAAAGCACACCAAATTTATAGTAGAATTTCATGACTAGTCGTCGCTGTTGTGCTATCTTATGACAAGCGCCATTTTGCACATTTCGAGAAAAACGATTTTTAAAGTTTGAGATTGAATATCTTGAAACTTATAAATGGTATAAACAATTCAAAGAAGACAAATGATGCTTATATCTATTCTGCATTAATCTCTCAAATATTACGAAAATCGGTTAACTACATTGCAAGTTTTCTTTAAAAATGTAAACAAAAGTCGGTCTCACACGTGTCATAGGTGTGTATTGATGACAAAATTTGTATGGCGCGTCATAATCGTGCATGGAAAATTTTCCATATAAAAAAATCATCAATTATTAACTTTTATTCATATCTTTGGCTTCATTTGGTCTATAAACAATCGGTGAGATGCATTTTGAAGGAAATGAGTCAGGGAATCTAGAAAAAATAGTTATTTTTGGTTACAGTGTTGCCAAATATGCTATATTTCCAGTTTAAAACTTAAATGGCATTTTTCTCATAGTTCGTGCATTTTTGTTTGGAAAATGATTATGCCATTTTGTTTATCAGATAGTTTTACATATAAAAACATCTCATACATAAAGATAATTTGAGCCAATCCCCAGACACAGTCATTTGAAGCAAAAAATTAAAAATTTCTCAGCACATTTCTCGCTTTATTCCAATAATCAAGTAGAATGTCAAAATTCTGTAAACGCCACTTTGTAGAGATTTTTTAGACAAGTAATGTGGCATATCTACCTCAGTTTACCCCAAAATGGCGTTTGTCATAAGATAGCACAACAGCGACGTAGTCAGACCGCACACGATAGGCAGATAGAAATAATAGGGGAAAGGAGAGTATCGAAGTGAATGATGAAATAAACTTCGGTTAAAGTTTAAATGTTTCCGTGAAATAAAATATTTGTCGTTAGTTTGAAGTTTACCTGTAAAATGTATTTTGGAGTCAGTTTAGTGTTCCCGTAATAATGATTAACTCGGTCTAGAAGGAGTCTCACGTCGTTCGTCCGGTAGTTTTTTAGGTCTTTTCTGGTGTTTACTCCAAGTTAGGGTTGCTTGGGAATCTCAACCCCCTCCACTTCCACTTCTAAAGCGCTACGGGACAATCGGTATTGAGACATTGTTCCAGTGATGAGACGCGTGAGTGGTGGTTTCTTTTGACTGGCCGAACGACGTAATTCTCTTAGGTTCTTTTTCGCGCTATTCGATCTAACTGGAAGTCACTGAATGGTCATCCAAGTCTGCCGAATTGTTAATTAATTATTTCGGGTTCGTTAAAGCAATCTGCCCTGTGGTTAAGACTCTTGCCGGGCAAAATAAAACGTGATAAGCGGTCCTCTCCGGAGGTGGCGCTTTAAGCCGCTTGTTTGAGTTCCCTGGGGGACAAGTTCGTGGACCAGAACCACTAGCGCGTGTGGCGTACGCTAAACTGTATATACTTGAAGAAATCTGCTCAAATTAACGAAGCAAAACGAATGGTTGGCATACGGATATACAGCCTGTGTGTATTACTCGCAGAGTCGAAAAATGTTTTTTTCGTTTACCAAAGTCTGACGAAAATGACGAGCGAGCGCTGCTACTTTCTAAACCACTAGAACATTACGAAACCGAAAATGAGACAACGGCCTACGACAAAGGATGCGGGTAAATTCAATTTCATTATTTCCTCCATACATTCGTTTTCGCTTCGAAATTGAGAAATTATTAAGTAACACCCTGTTATACTCATACAAGATGGCACCCTATGTATCACCTTGTTAAATATCTCGCGCTTATATATAGAGTTTGAGTCAGTCTCATTTGGTTCGTAGTCGAATAGTTCGAGTATTATTTGAGAATAAAACATGGTGTCAGAAGCTGATGTGAGCTTCTAAGTGCGTTTTCTTGGTGTCATCGAAATCACGGGAAAAGTGCAGAAAAAAAGAACAAAATAAAACACGAATTGATTGAACGTGTTCACGCAAGTCGCACAATATCGGCGGCCATATTTTTTGCGGAGTGAAAAAATTAAAGATTTTCGATTCTCATCAATATGGATCCTGAGCAATTCGCTAGATTTTTGGAGCACCAGACACAAATGTTTGGTCAGCTTTTAACCAAATTTGCCTCACCACAAAATCAGATAGCACAAGTGGCAATGGGGCCAAATGTGGCTGTTCCGCAGCCATCACCTTTGGCACTAGAAGGTGACATGGAACAGAATTTCGAGTTTTTCGAGAAAAATTGGATGGATTACTCGAAAGCTGTTGGAATGGATCGTTGGGCAGATGTGGAAAATTCTCAAAAAGTGAGTTTTTTGCTATCAGTAATAGGCGAACCAGCTCGAAGAAAATATTTTAATTTTGAGCTGACTGAAGCCCAGCAAGCTACCGTACAAGCAGCTTTACTGGCAATACGAGAGAAGGTTACAGCAAAACGCAATATATTCGTCGATCGTTTGGATTTTTTCTCGGCATCCCAGTTTTCCGGAGAAACCATCGACGATTACGCCACTCGCTTGAAGGTACTGTCTAAAACGGCAAAACTTGGAATATTAGAAACGGAATTGGTTACGTACAAGGTTGTCACGGCTAACAAGTGGTCACACCTGCGTACCAAGATGCTAACTGTCACTGACATAACGCTAACGAAAGTAGTCGACATGTGCCGAGCTGAGGAAATTGCAGCAAAACGTTCACTAGAGTTGGCAATCCCTTCGGGTTCGGAAGTTAAAAAAGTCAACGCGAAACAAAATACCCCCCGTTGCAAGTTTTGCGGCGATCACCATGAATTTTCAAAGGGTTCGTGCCCAGCACTTGGTAAGCGGTGTCACCGCTGTAAAGGCAAGAACCATTTTGAGAAAGTTTGCCACAAACGACATCCGAAGTCAAAGAAGAAACAGTCAAATCGAGTGAAGGAGGTTACTGAAGAGACCAGCGAATCGGAAGACTCATCTACGCATAACGATACATCATCTGAGGACGAATACGAAATCGGGAAGATTTACGATAATTCTGCAAAAGGTGGAAGTGTTCTAGCAAAGCTCGATTTAAAATTCCCGAGTGGTTGGAAGTCAGTGAAGTGTGAATTAGACACTGGTGCTAACGCCAGCTTGATTGGTAGTAGGTGTTTAGCCAAGCTTTATGACCACGTGAATCCACCGTTGCCTTCATCTAAACTTCGCCTACAAAGTTTTGGAGGAAACCCGATTAAAGTTATTGGAGAAGTGAAAATTCCGTGTCGTCGCAAGGATCGAAATTATTCGCTTGTACTACAAGTGGTGGAAGGCGATCACTGTTTGTCGTATCCTCGGTTTTGTAAAGTTTTGCAAGACGGTTTCATTCGGAGAGACGAAGTCATCCGAGTCAGCACAGAAGCTTCTGAACGTGTACCGTATCGAAGCCCAAAGAATTTTGGATGCTCACGCGAACATCTTTATCGGATATGGAAAATTGCCCGGAACGGTTTCCTTGGATGTAGATCACAGTATTTCTCCAACTATACAGCCTCCTCGACGAGTACCGATTGCAATGCGAGACAGGCTAAGGAAGGAATTGGAAACTCTGGAGAAGGAAGGAATTATCGTAAAGGAACCCAAACATACCGACTGGGTGAGTAACATAGTAATAGTTCAACGTGGCAGTACAGATTCGCCTAGTATCAGATTCTGCTTAGACCCAATTCCGCTTAATAAAGCTTTGCGAAGACCGAATTTGCAGTTCGTCACATTGGACGAGATCCTCCCTGAGTTGGGTCGTGCCAAAATATTTTCAACGGTGGATGCTAAAAAAGGATTTTGGCATGTCGTTCTTGATGAGCCGAGCAGCAAGCTTACTACATTCTGGACACCCTTTGGACGCTACCGTTGGTCCCGTTTACCATTTGGTATCGCTCCTGCTCCAGAAATATTTCAAATGAAATTGCAGGAAGTCATCCAAGGTCTTAAAGGCGTCGAGTGTATTGCAGATGATTTACTAGTATACGGAGTCGGTGACAATTTTGAAGCAGCGCTGCTCGATCACAACCAGTGTTTGGAGAAGTTGTTAGCACGTCTGGAAGAGTACAATGTAAAACTGAATAAAACTAAATTAAAGCTATGCCAGACGTCTGTCAAATTCTACGGGCACGTGTTGACAGATCAGGGCATTAAAGCAGACGAAAGCAAGTTGCTTCGGTCTGGGGGTAGTCGTATTTCAATCGGATGGAATAATCGGGTATGCTTCGAGAACGCTGACACAGACTGAAAAAAATTACGCGCAAATTGAAAAGGAACTACTAGCGATACTTTTCGCTTGCGTTCGATTCGATCAACTAATTGTTGGAAATCCAAAGACCGTTGTTAAGACAGACCACAAACCACTCGTTAATCTGTTTAAAAAAACCGCTTCTTTCAGCTCCACGCCGACTGCAGCATATGTTGCTCAATTTGCAAAGATATTGTCTGTGCATCGAGTACGTAACGGGAAAAGACAATGTTGTAGCCGATGCGCTATCTCGAGCCCCACTTGATGAGCAGATTCCTGGTGACCTTTTTAAGAAGCTTAATATATGCAAAGTTTCGAAGGAAATTGGAGTGCTTCAGTTGAGCAGATTCCTATGTGTTTCGGATAGTCGATTGAACGAGATAAAAATGGAGACGGAAAAAGATCAGTCGATGCAGCTGATCATCGGCTACACGCAGCAAGGCTGGCCATCGACAGCTGACCGAGTGCCAGATACAGTTAAAATTTACTACAACTACCGCAACGAACTCTCAACACAAGATGGGTTAGTCTTCCGAGGTGATCGTATTGTAGTGCCGCACCTTCTTCGACGAAAGCTGGTAGACAGTTGCCATGTAAGCCACAATGGAATAGAGTCGACTCTGAAGTTAGCTAGGGCCAATCTCTTTTGGCCAGGAATGACTTCTCAAATCAAGGATATTGTAAAAGAGTGTAAAACATGCTCCAAGTATGCAGCCTCGCAGCCAAATCCACCCATGACGAGCCACTGCATTCCCGTCTATCCTTTCCAACTTGTTTTGATGGATGTCTTCCAGGCTGAGTATCACAGCGTAACACGAAAGTTTTTGGTGACGGTTGACCACTACTCGGATTACTTTGAGATTGATATTTTAAAAGATTTGACTCCAGAATCCGTCATCGACATATGTAAAATAAATTTTGCTCGTCATGGAAAGCCACAGAGGGTGATCAGCGACAACGCTACTAATTTTTGCAATGCAAAAATGGTTCGATTCGCGAGCGACTGGGATTTTGAGTTGGTCACGTCAGCGCCTCACCATCAACAGGCGAACGGGAAATCGGAGGCTGCTGTAAAAATTGCAAAAAAAATTAATTAAGAAATCGGAGGAAACAGGTACTGATTTTTGGTACGCTTTACTTCATTGGCGAAATATCCCCAATAAGATCGGGTCCAGTCCTGCAGCTCGACTTTTCTCTCGTACGACGCGATGTGGTGTGCCAACATCTGCAGCCAATCTCTTCCCAAGAGTGATTGAAGGAGTGCCTGCGGATATTGAGAAGAATCGCAAATCTTTCAAAAAGAATTACGATAAAAACACTCGCCAACTACCAGAGTTTCAAACCGGCTCACCTGTGTACGTACAGTTGCATCCAGATACTTCCAAACTGTGGACTGCTGGAACGATTGCAGACCGCCTTAGTGGACGCTCCTACCGCGTAAACGTTGATGGGGTTGACTACCGTCGCAGTTTGGTGCATTTGAAGCCACGTAAGGAACCCAACATACTGCCTGACCGTCAACTGCCGTCTTCGGTTCCACAAAATTTTACAGTTGAACGCACAACTCTACCAACTGCTACCTCTGAAGATGAAAACTTGAATAACTGTCAGCACGAAAATGTAACTAACCCAAAGCCTGCTGCGATGGATGCACCAGAAATTTTGCTTCCTGCGGTACCAGCCGTATCGCATGTCAGCCCACCTGCACATAAGAGTCCATCACAGAAGAGAGTTGCCGCGTCATCTACTACTACAAATTTTAGACCTAAGAGACAAATTCGTATTCCAGATAGACTTAAAGATTTCGATGTAACTTTTGAATAGTTTTCTTTTTAAAGTGGAGAGGATGTTGCATTATTAAGTAACACCCTGTTATACTCATACAAGATGGCACCCTATGTATCACCTTGTAAAATATCTCGCGCTTATATATAGAGTTTGAGTCAGTCTCATTTGGTTCGTAGTCGAGTTAAGATCGTTGAATAAATGAATTATTACCCGAATAGTTCGAGTATTATTTGAGAATAAAACAGTCTCTTCGATATTGCACATTGCGCTGGCCAAACGAATAGAAACTAGTAACGATATTTATTTGTCGTTGTTCTATTTGGGAGAATTACAAGCTAGTGATGGTATTGGACGACTGAAGCACTATTGGTGTGCATATTTCCTGTGTTTGCGGCGTTCTAGTTGCATTTTATGATGCACGTTGCTATAATTTCATTTAATGAAAATTAAAATAAAAATCAAAATTACTGATTTGAAATTAAAATGAGATTGAATTTTCGTATTGTTATAGGAAAACGAAAGACACTACTTCTGCTACTCGCTTCCATAGAATCGAAAGAAGAAGGGGCGTTGTTTTTTTTTTTTCCTTTGTGTGAATTTAGTGACGAAGGAGGCAGCGAAAAGACGAAGGTGAATTCAGTGAATTTCATCGTTCATTGAATGGGTATGAGAATTTTAGGCCCTGATTACTCGACGCACAGCTGATAAGTTGCACCTAACTAAAATAGATTCAATCTGTTTGTAAAAATAAGGGGTTTTATGCCCGTTGGAGAGAGATTTTGAATGAAATCTAGCTCCTGGAGGCTTTTATATGCTTTAAATAAATATTTAAAACAAAATAATAAAATCAATCTCATTTGTGTTAAGGTATGATTAACGCACATTAACTTTGATTAGTTCTTACATACGTGCATGGTGCAATTGTCCAAGAAGAAAATATATATCTTGGCGAACAGTTCATGAAAGGAAGAATGATGAATTTGTTGCTTCTGTATTGATTATCTCCCATATTATTCAGTCCAATGATTATATTCTTGAGGCCATCGAAGATAAAACTACGGAAACTGTCAGATACGAAGCAGAGTTTTTCCGTGTACTGTGAAGAGATACCGAATCAATAAAGGTTTCGGTACAAACGTAACATCCGTACGCTAATGCTGATGCTGTCCATAAACTGCAAGTTTTCATAACATCGTGGCTAGTATTGATAATACATCCAACAAACTTGAAATGGGCTTGAATGAAAACTGTTCACTCAAATGAAGAAAGCATTCAGCTCATCCATGGAATAAATATAAAACAAATTCCACACTTGTAAGAAATAAATATCTCGCTTGGCGTTTTTTTCTTTTTCTGTCTCTCGAAGGTATGCAATTTTATGCATCAAAGCTTCTAACCCGCAAAATGAGCATGAGGTTGAAATCTCCACAATAAAGAAAACCTTGCGATTATTTTTATATTTTTTTGTGAATTATGCCTATCGTCCATTATGCCTATCGTACTTATGCCTAATGTATGTATGCCTAACGTCGCGAACCCGCACGCTGGCGCTCCCATATTTTCCCCAGAAAATATGGAATGTGCTTTCTAGGTTTCATTGAACGGAGAGCCTCGATTGAGCTGAGGCTATCCGAGACAATAAGGTAATGGTCGGTGGGTAAAGCATCAATTATCTCAAGGGTATACTGAATAGCAGCAAGTTCTGTGACATAAACTGAAGCAAGATCATTGAGTTTGAATGAGGCGGTGAGGTTTTTTATTGAATATACCGAAGCCAGTCAGTGGAGCCGTCGAGGCTTGATCCGTCGGTGTAAAACATCTTGTTGCAATCGACTTCTCGAAATTTACTATGAAAGATGCTTGGGATCACAGACAAATTGTCCAAGGTATCTTGCAATGGTCCTTGCAGACCGACAGCTTTGGGTCCTGTAATGGAGACCACACCGTCATCTGCAAACTGCCTTAGCGTGCAGGAACTGACAAGACATTCCTCAATGTCATTCACGTAAAAGTTGCAGGGAAGGGGGCTTAGACATGAGCCCTGGGGATGACCCATGTAGCTAATTCTTGATGTCGATAAATCACCATGCGAAAAATGAGTTGAGTTTTCAGACAGCAAGTTTAGCAAAAAGTTGTTTAGAGTCGGCGAAAGACCATAATGGTGCAGCTTCTCAGAAATAATTTTGATAGAAACTAAATCAAAAGCCTCCTTAATATCTAGGAAAACTGGTGCAATCTGCTCTTTGCTGGCATAAGCCATTTGAATTTCTGTTGAGAGCAACGCAAGACAATCGTTCGTTCCTTTGCCTTTGCGGAAACCAAATTGTGTATCTGACAGTAAACCATTTGCTTCAACCCAATCGTCGAGGTGAACAAGATTATTTTCTCTTTCGGAGTTGTGGTTGGAGGCTGATTTTCCTGGTTTTTTGGATGGCGATGACCTTCTCTTGCTTCCAGTCATGATGGACAATATTACCCTCAAGAAACTTATTAAATAAATTCAGCAAGCGTCTCTTGGCAGAGTCTGGTAGATTCTTTAGCAAGTTTAATTTAATTCTGTATGACTCTGGGTCTTTATTGTTACATGACAAGAGAGCAAGTGAGAACTCCACCATCGAAAACGGTGTTTTGTTCGAGTTATCGTGAGGGGTCGCGGCGCGGTAGATCTTCTGTGCGGGGGTGGAATTCGGACAAATCTTCTTGGCAAAATCGAATATCCAACGGTTTGAATATTCCACGCTCTCGTTAGTTCTGTTTCGGTTTCGTAAGCGCCGGGCCGTGCCCCAAAGAGTGCTCATCGATGTTTCTCTCGTTAGCCTATCGACGAACCGGTGCCATTAGCTACGTTTTTTGGATTTCATCAAACTCTTCGTGCGCGTTTCCGCCATCGTGTACTGTCGGTAGCTAGCTGGCAGCACGTCGTCCCGGAAGGTCTTATACGCGGCGGCCTTCTCCGCGTACACGTCTGAGCACTCTTTGTCCCACCAAGGATTGGAAGGACGCCCGCGTGAGTTCACGTCTGGTATGCGTCTGAGCTTAAGGTTGGACAGAGAATGCGCAAAATTCGCAAACGAAAAAATGCAGTTTTTTTCCACACCGTATGTCACATCTTCATAAAAATCAATCAGCGTATGTAAAATGTTGTTACAGTACTGCTGATTGATTTTTATGAAGATCTGACATACGATGTGCAAAAAACTGCTTTTTTCGTTTGCGAATTTTACCCTTTCTCTGTCCAACCTTAAATCGCGGTATCGAGAATCAAGCCAGCCAGGAACCCGTATTCTTCCATCGGAAGAAGCTCTTGTGTCGATTCTACTTTTCCGGATATCGCGGACACGTAGCTCTTCCAATCAATATTTCGTGTGAGGTCATACGAAACATTGATTGAATTCGGTGGCCCTGAATCGTTAGCAATATAAATTACGATTGGCAGATGATCGCTGTCGTGGAAAACAGAGACTACCTTCCACACGCAATCTAACCACAGCGATGTCGAGCAGAGTGACAGGTTTAAGGTGCTCGGACGCGCTGGAGGGGAAGGAAACCGTGTCATTTTACCCGTGTTCAAAATGGTCATATTGAAGCTGACGCAAAGCTCATGGTGTGAGGTAGATCGATTATCGTCATACCGTAACGTGGGAGTTGAAGTCACCTAAAACTAGCGTCGGTGCGGGGAGGAGTTCCGCAATATCGCAAAGCCGATGGTAGCTATTTGAGGCTCTAGGGGGGGGATGTAGGTGGAGGCAATGCAAATGCCTTTAATTCTGGTTTGACAAGCGACAACTACAATGCCTGGTGTCGAGGGGAGGTCGATTTGATTGAAAGAATAGCACTTTTTGATCCCCAAAAGTACTCCTCCGTAAGAGTCTTCTCGATCCAAGCAAATAATATTAAAATCGTGAAAGAGTATGTCTATTTCTGAAGTAAGCCATGTCTCGAATAGTGCAAATGCATCGCATTTCAAGTTATTTAGTAAGATTTTAAATCCTTGATCTCGTTCGATGAATTAGCCATCTAAGGATACAATCGCTGAAAGGAGGGGCCATTTCGCAGTGAACAGCATCAAGAATGTTTTTACTGCGGGGAGAAAGCTTATCAAAATGCTTTTAAGAAAGTCAGAAATATTAATGAGTGTAAAAAAAACGGTCCACAATGTCAGTGAAATTTATTAAGCCAGCGCTGGTTTCTTTCTCTGGCTGATATATGGGAACACTTGGGGTTTTTGATGTTCCTGGAAGTGCCGGGAACTCCTTTTCTGAGCTCAGGCTTCTGAGACCGAAAGCAACTTGCTTCGGTTTTGCACCAGTACTTCCTTGAGTAGTTATTTTAGGGGGGCATGAACAGACACCTTCTGGCCTTTACGACGAAGCTTGGGAGAGGTAATGTTTCTCCTTTTTCTATTGCTTCTATGCACAGCAGAAGCTGTTCCTTCCTGGGGTTCATCACAGTCGCCTTCGTCAGTAGACAAGTTGGTATGGATGTTCGTAGAGAGAGGTGGCGTAGCGATCTTTTGCATTTCTGCAAAAGATCGCTTAGAGCGTCCCTGAAGGAAAAACATCATGTGGGTTTCCTTCACAGTAGAGACGCTTTTCGACATCCCATCCACAGGAATCATCCGTTTGATTCCCACCACATTTCCTACACCGGGCCTTATTGCTGTATGTCCCAATTGTTTGCAATTAGTACAGTTCGTGACCCGCGACACAAAGAGGCGAACAGGTAGAGCAACCTTATCAAAGAGGAGCTAGTTGGGTAGAGCAGAACCAGCGAAGGTAACCCGATAAGAGTCTGAGTTGACGTATATTTTCTTCCCGTCAGCTGCGACTGATGCTGAATACAAACGTTTGAACTCTAGTATCTTCACTGGCTTAAGCATGGGGTCTTTGAAACAGCCAGTCCCATATTTCAGCAGGTTCTTGCAACTCAGACTCGAATCGAAGACTACCCCGCAGCAGGGGAAACGTAAAATAATACTTAAATTGTGTGTTTTACGGTATCCAGATGTCTTACTAGAAGAACACTGCTTCACTGGTCACTGGCCGGCTAACGGTACTCAGAAACAGAAACACAAAAGAAGGGAAAAATACTGAAACCTCGACGAGGCGGATAGTGCGCAAGATTTGCACTATTCTTTGTCGCTATAAATTGCACGGACTGGCAATAAAACACTTCTGTCTCGACCGAGCGCTCGAAAACGAATGACAGGCTTCATCTCGATATGACTTTAGTTGCTTAGTGTGGTCCCATAGGATTTTCCCTTATACCTGTTCCATCATAATACTTAAATGGTTAAAAACTACAAAATGTGGCAAATAAAAAAATAATTTCGGCCGAAATTCTGGCAACATTGCCCTCATCGGCTGTCAAATGAATTTTGTGTAGTTTTGGTTTCGAGTTATTAGTGGAAACGCGAAAGTAACTCGATTACAAAGTATGTTCATTGTGCTGCTATAATACGGAGCTGAATCCTAATATGTAGTTATTATTATCATTCATAAATAAGTGCCCAACTAACTGTCGGCTCTTTAATCATGTCAGATCGAAAATGTTCTAAGATTGTAGCTTCTGTCCCAGCATATTTTAAACTTCTTCACCACAACAACAATTTCTGTCTTGAGAACATCGACAGGAACACATTTCGATTTTCAGCCAATTTTTTTGTTCCTGTTAACGTACGACTTAAATGTGGTATTCTTTTAGGGTGTGTGTGGAAACCACGTGATGTATTTGGTTATGCGTCAAAATCACTACTCGCTCCACTCTCGGTAACACGGAACACTTTTTGTGATTTAAAATTGACCAAGTTGCCTTTCACATATAGAAAGGTTATGCAATCGCTCCAAACATCGACTTTTTAACCGAGGCCCGGAGAGTCCACTCACTTCGACAAGATTAGAAAATGTCTGTGAATGTATGTGTCTGTGTGGCAAATAATATTGGCTCTGTTTCTGAGAGATGGCTGGACCGATTTGCACAAACTTACTCTTGAATGAAAGGTACAACCTTCCCATCGGCTGCTATCGACTTTGGTTCGATCGGGATTCCAGTTCCGGAGTTACGGGTTGGAAAGTGCGGTCGCACAACAATTTTTCATTTAAACTAGTACCACTATCACCATTATCAAAATGACCCAAATCCTATTAAAATGGGTGCCAATTAAAAATTAAATTTTTGTTTCAAGTGTTTCACCGTCGATACGTAGCTCAATGAGTTCGTGGCTGGCGAGCCATTGTGTATAAGTGCAAAGTGTACTAAGAATGTAATAGACAGTTCCACAATTATATTGAACATAACCAGCCATGTAATCATAGTTTGGAGAAATAAGAAAGGTATAATTCCACTACTAGGAGGATTAAACAGGTTTTTATTATAAGCATTTTGATTTGAAGTGTAATTTAGAATTATATTCAAAAAGAAAATATTTTGACCTGCAAATAGTAGGGATAACTGGACCGATTCGGACCTAGTAATGGTTTATGGGCTATAGATCTTGAACGTGCCAACCGATTCACAAATAAATATTTTTTCCTGAAAGCCTGATCAATTGTGCACATTGTTTTCCAAGGCTACTTTTTCCGATCTTTTGTCGTACTGTGTATAAAAGGTTCTTCGCAAAAGTACATGAAAGGTGGAACCCTGTTCCAATTAGGACCACCCATTTCTTATACATTTTTAGCAATAGAAATAAATTCCTATTTTGGCTTATTATGTTATTCCTATTTAATTTTCACTAAATTTCGAATTGTGAAATGAAAAGTTCTCTTTAATATATAAAAGTTGGTAGTGAATATACAATAAAAAGTAAGAGCTGGGTCAAATTACCTAAAAATAGGTAATGAGCTAACGTCGAAATCTGTCAACCGATTTGCGAAAACTTATATTTTGCTGGACGCTCGACTGACTGCGCACACTTTCCTCTCAAACGGTTTTACGCGATCGTGTATCAGATTGTATAAACGGCAAAAGGTCCGTATTGGACCAACCCATATTCTATTAATCGCACAACGATTAAAAAAAAACTGTTGATAGTCTCGCCGAAAACAAGATATTAAATTACAGATATTAACTGGTTGGTTCAAAATCACGATAATGCATTTGATTTCATTAATTGTTGTTGCTAACAAAAATCTTACACATTTTTTAAAAAAAAGTGCTCCGCAACAACATTCACCCCTAGCGCACGCACACGAAAACTGAGAACCGCAAATTTTTGTGAGATAGAACACAGCCATGAAAATGATATATAGCTGAAAAACAGCTGGGGTCCGAATAAGCGGTCCGAATTAGCCCAATTCCCCCTTTGAATTATAAAAATATGCCCAAAGTTGATGTTAGGAAAGCTTTCTTATTGAAAGCTTCTCCATGATTCAAATACATCGGAAAAGTTTCTTTTACGTATTTAAAACGATAAACATTAGATTTTTGGCATTTCATAATAGGGAAACGCGAATAACTTTTAAAAAGGGCATAATTGCACGAATTAATTGTATTTGTTGGAGCAAAATTCCAAATATCCCGACAATATTTTGGAAGATCCATCATGCAATGTTTAAAATATTTCTTTTCTCTATATGTTTTTTTTTACAAAATATAAAAAAATTAAAAAATGTTTGTTATAATTTAAATCTTTAACATATTTTTTTGTTTTTATGAAAAGTGACTGCAAATTTTGTAACGGGATGCACGCAGAAACGTCTACGCTCTTTCGAAAAATTGTTTTTGTGTCAAAATGCTGCAATTTCCAGAGAAAATCATGGGGATTCATAAACCGAACACAACTGCAAAGTTTCGTTCGGATCGGCGAAGATCATATTTTGCGGTCGGCAAGTTTCTCATGGAATTCCTCTATTGAAAAAGCGAACCGCTCACCTCTTGACGGTCTCTATAAGAATCCGAGGGCTCGGCTAAAGGCAGTTTCTGCGGCTGCCCAGCGACAAGGCAGGGCTCCCGCCTCTACACAAGCGGATTCGCAATAGACTGCATTGTCGGTTTTAACCAAATCTAAACTCTAAATTTCGTGTAAGCTTTTTGCCCTCGATTTCTTTATCAGGAGGTCACCAAGGGATCCTAGGAGGGTTCCAGTTCCGAGTCCTTTCCGGAAGGCGAAATGAAGATTTACAAGAAATTTGCCTTTTTCCAGTCACGTAATTAGTCGTCGGTTGACTATTTTTTCTAGGGACTATTCATAAATTGAGTAACACTCTTTTTAGTAGAGGGGGAGAGTGTATGACAAAATATTTCATTTTGTGACATTTGAGGAGGGATAGTATACTAGAACGTGATGTAACGTGCCTTCGCCGTTTTTACAACTAATGCGTTGCGTGCTAGGGAAGGAGTACTCAAGGAAACTTGTGACAATTTGGGACATGAGAGAGGGGGAGTCATTTTGGGCAATTTTTACATTACGTAATTCATGAATGTTTTAACGACATTTGATTATCAAAGGACTGGAAGGTGTGAAATATTTTTCAATATTAAGAACCATAGTACACAAGGAAGAGCAAGGAGTTGAAGGAAGAAAGTTTAGAAAAGCCGATTCCGATTCCGTCGGTTCCGACAGCATAAAGTACAAAATTACTTTACGCTCGTCCAGGACATACCGCAGACTCAGGGGATTCGCATTTCAAATGCCAAAATATCCTGACTCCTGCGGTAGCAGACAAAGGGTTAAGTCGCCCGGAAACTCTAAGCTTGCTCATATGACCCTATTCCACGCTTTTCTAAACATTCTTCCTTGAACTTCTTGCTCTCCCTTGAGTACTATGGCTCGTAACCCTACAACGGTTTCATGACTTTTTCTATACGTTTTGTGGGGTACATTTGTACCCCAGACAAACTTTGACCGGGCACTGTTAAGCTGCTGGACAAGTGAAACATATAGGTCACATCTGTTTTAATGGAAGTTCAATAATCAAATTGATTTATGATGAAGATTGCTTGCATTTAAAATAAACCGTAACGGAATAACAGGGATTGCAAAACGCTCTGGGGTACAAATGTACCCCACAAGACCGTTCTAGGGTTTATATTGAAAAATATTTCACACCTTCCTGTCCTTTGCTAATAAAATATCGTTTAAACATAAAAAAAGGAAAATTGATTCGCTATTAGTCGTTAATAAACAAGTAATTTATGAATGATTCCCAAGTGTCTTGGCGGTGGACGAGATAAGGCCTATAGGGAGGAATTCATTCAGGATTCGTGTACCATGGCTCTTTTTAGAGATTTGTAAGATCGGGGCATGTTGCAGTAATCTGCGAAGCTGATTTCCTTGGCTTCTTGGACAGTTTACCTAGCCAGGATTCGGAGTCTTCTGAGCTCGAATACTCTTTTGTCACGGCGTTTGCTGTAGGAGGCGTAGTGCTTTTTTGCGTGCCCTAAGTGCGGAAATGGCGTCACGGGGTTCCGTCAGTGTATGGCGTGGCAGGGCGTGCCAGCTGGTTTGGAAGACACATAGTTCTGCGGCTTGAGCGATCAATTCGGAGAGCTCTGTCTGAGTTAAGGTGCGGTCATGGTCAAGATTGAACAGATGGGTAGTTTTGGATGGGTGTCGGTTTAAATGAATTCCGATGAAAAAGTAATCGCTACTTGCTGTGTCGTCGGCTCTCGTTCTACCGTAGATCCCGGCAATGGTATTGGAAGAGAACCGGATGTAAAGTTTCCATGGCTGAAGGTCGGGCTTCCGTCGTTCAGGACCACGGTGTCGCTTTCTTCCATGACTTTCAGGATTTGAACGGTGCTGCGATCTGGTTGATGATGTCGATTACTTTATTACAGATTCCACTGACTCTTTGTGATATGTACATATGTCTTCTGCAACCAGCTCGGTGTTTGATGCCCAGACCGATGGTTTTATGGTTGTTGGCTCATCTGACCTTTTCACACTCGTCGACGGGTCAATTCTGGAGTTGAGGTGGGTCTTCTAGATGACGAGGTAGATTGTCTACGAGGTTATGTCTCAGGCCATTGATGTTCCAATGAACGTCGAGAGGAGGGGGGACTCGATCCCGGATCAGGACCAGCCAGTGGAGCAGGTAAATCGAACGCTGGTGTCAGATTGTTGCCGAGGCTTGGCAGGCAGTCAGTTTTTCGGTAGGAATCGGGTCAGTGCGCGGGAGAAGGCTTTTTCCGTACCAGACGGTTATCTGTTTCGGATACGTGATTTTACTAGACAGTAACGGGTGGGGGTTTGGTTGGTAGCTGTTCTGAGTATTGTGGACGAGGTGTTGTAGCGTCTTCCAGACCGGGTGGTCGCCTCAGTGCCGGCTGGAAGTTCTTTTCCCGGAAAAAAGGTGCGCGCTGCTGAGCTGTTGTCATGGTGTACGTTGGATAAAGGAACTTAGCGGGTCCGGTACATCCGCAAACAGGGCTCATGCAGGGGAGAAAGTTTTTTCCTGTTCAAGTAGCTAGTTTCGGATAATTTGCTGTTGCGGAACAGTGTAGTAATGTAGTGACTAACGAGGATCCCTCCCAGTGACCGCGGGGAGTGTAGCGAAAGGTCCACGAGAGCTGGATCCGAGTAGCTGGCTTGGTGGCCTTCTAGGTCAGGTTACTGGATGCCAAAAGCATATCGGGATTGGGCTTAGAAAACGTGGGACCTTGTCGGTGTATTGTAACGGCTGTAGTCCTCTGTGGCCTCCGGGTGAAGCTAGGCCAGGAGAGCTCGATTCGCCAATGATTTGGCGGGCTGGTGATTACGGTAATGGATTTCGGGGCCAGTTGACCTGGCGGTTACATGTCTTTGTTGTGGTTGATTTTAGGAGATTGGTTATTTGATAAGTTATGTTATATGTTTGTGTTGTAATGTTGTCAGGAATTGTGTTTGCCATAAGATGCTGAAATAGTCCTATGGCTGACTTTGTCAATAGCAAGTGATACTTAGAAATGCATGTTGTAACTTGCTTAATGCCTTAAAACAAACGCGTAGATCTTAGGAACTCCACAGCTGTTTGAACCTGTTCAACTATGGAAATCCCTTAGTTCAGTAGGGCCCAGGATCTCCCCCGGGTCTTAGTTCGACTATGCTTTTAACCCAGAACTTGTTATCAATTTTCCCTTAGGCAAAGGAACTCGACAGGGAACGTAGTCTAATTCTGTCGGGTGCTGGTGATGCAATTCCCGAGGATTTTAACAGCTCCGTTTTCAACGTAAATAAGAAAACTAACCTTCAGGTTTGCAGCAGAAGAGAAAAGGTATTGTTTCCTATAAATCTTAACCCTACCGTAGTCATTAGCTATGTTTCAATATCTTCACAGCTCAAGACTATTCGGGAGAAGAATGCCGAACGGTTGATCAAGCAGGGCCTACGCTGGGAACGGGAGCGTCTCCAGATGGAGGACTACAACCGGCAGCAGGAAATCGAACGACGATCCCGGCGGGAAGCTCTGCTGGAGAAGGAGAAACTCTACATGATCGAGGATAACGAAAGGGCGTTGAATTTGCTCCGGTTGAAAACGAAGAAAGGCCCATGTCGAGATATGGATTTGCGAGCCCTTCTGATGCAGCAGAGAATGGAACTGGGTGAGAAGATACACCGACGCGATTTTGACATGAACGAAGAAAAACGAATGGAATCGGATCGAAGCAAGGAGAGAAAGCAACATCATCATAAGAAGAAGAAGAAACCCAAGAAGGCAGCCGATGCTCCGGAGGGCCAGCTATCCTCTCCAGAGGAGGGTTATATTTCTATGAATCAGGCAGAATGTCCGAGTGATATGGACGCTTCGATTATGATCAAAATCGAAAAGGACAGTAAAGATTCGGGCGATGATTCGGATTTGATGGATGACATCAGTACCGCTGACACTGGTGAGGGTGGAGCCGGTGGATCGGAGGCGGATGATGCTGAAACGGCCGAGGCGGATGCTATGAAGGAAGAGATGAATAAGGTACTGGAGAAGAAAAAGCTCAAGGTCAGAAACGAGGATCCGAAGATAACCAGATTGAAGGAGGCGGATGTATGAAGCTTTTGAAAATGAGAAATCGTTTTTAGTAAATTTGTTTGTAATTTTCTTTTCAGACCGTTAACGATATTTATAACATCGCCGATGAAATCATCGTACTGGAGAAGAAAAGAATCAAAAAGGGAATGGCTTTGAAGTAAATGTTTGTGATCCCATTCGAATATTAGTATTAATTTCGATATTAGATTCGCGAAACGCGATTTGAAATTACTTGTGATAAATTGGTAGTTGTTGTTTAAATTCATGGAAGTGTTATAGTAGATTGTTAATTTTGACATATTTGTTAAAATTTGGTGTTATAATGCACTTCCAATGCACCTTGTGATAATACATATATAATGATGTAAACAAATTTAGTTTCCTCCAGATTGCAAGAAATATAATGGAACGGTGTCCTAAAAACGACGGTAAAAAATACATGCTTGGGTAAATGACCGTGCGAATAATATTAAAAAATAATGTTTATCGCATTATTCCACCACACGTATCAAAAAACAGAGAATTTTCTTTTTCGAACCAACCCAGACGGCCTCAAATCGCATATTTATTTCTCATACTAAATTCCCGGTAAATGTTCTTATACCCACACTGCAGCAGGTGAAGCCACATTTTTATATATTCGATGTAAACAGTATCCAACAATGAACAAGAATTCCTGGAGTGGAAAATCCCACCAGCCGAGCTACCAACCAGTCGACAGCCACCCGCCCCCGCTGCTTACGAGCAAATTACTAACAACCATCCACCATCCGTCGCCAGCCACAACATGCTCGATTTACCTCGTGCTTCTAGTAAATAGGCTGCGCTAGGCGAGGGATCGTATTTTATGAATGAAAATTCACTCCCGCATCGTAGTAAACCAGGAAGGCAACAGCTGCTGCGTTCGGCAGCAAAGCACGAGGATGCTCGGCCCCATCGCCATCGCCCGAACGGGAAAAGCTGTTGGATGAGGAGGGTGAATTTCGCTTGCTGGCAAACCACCCGAGCGGACAGGATTCACCCTCGGCCAAGGCGATGAAAATGAATGCTGCCGTACTTTTATAAAAGCGTGCTGCTGGCGTTAGAATTCGCTCAAACGCGCTCCAACAAGTGGTTCCCGCGGTTCCAAGATAACGAATAATAATTAAGTCCATAACCGAGGCTAGGGCTTACCGTTGAGTCAGTAGTGTACGGAAGGTGATAAAACGTCGCGAGTTTTAAACGAGGGGTACTTTTTGGTTGCAAAAGTGAAGTGAAGTTCAATAAAAAGTAACATTCTTTTGAAGTGTCCTGCCAGACGTCAGGAACAGGAAAGGTATTATCAACGCACGGAATCATCTGGCTAATGGAATACGGTATTTTCTTTTATCAATCGTTGGCTTTTCAGTTGAAAACTAATGATGACGGAGTGGTTGGAGAAGTGCTTTGCGGGCGATAAAACATGGTAAATGGGAAGAAAAGTGCTGGTCACAAAAAACGGGAAAATAATTAGATTTTTGACAGGAGTATCAAAAATTGGAGGTTAGTGATTCCGGTGTGCTCCCTTGGGACAGACGAGATTTGTGTGATAGCGTCAGTGATGGAAGAATGTTTGTCTGTAGAATCAATCACGAGAAATTGGTTTGCTGAGTCGAAAAAATCATTGAATTAAAGGTGAAGGACTCGAGGTGGGTGTGTTTAGTTCACACTCTGAAGCGACTGTAATTGAATAATTGTGTTGACTGAGTTGTTTGAGTATAGTAGTCTGAACTGAGACAAAATTGAAGTAGAATTAATCGAAATTTAACAATGATTTTAAGAAAATTGAAAATGTTTGCTATGATGAACGTCACAGGGTTTTCCATTTTACAAGTCTAATTTTTGTGAGGCTTATCACGATGCTAACCCAGCTGTGTGAACTAGGTGGTGCATATTCGTACATTTCTAGTTAAGCTTATGTTTAAATGTATCAACAACTTTTTACACAATGTTCTCCTACAATAAGAATTTTTAAATGTACTAATGTGTTTAGTGGAAGCGGGGGAGCAATCTGGAACTTCTGATAACACGTATCTCGAGGAAACAAATTAAAGCAATTCGTTTCGTATTTAGCAAGGGGAGGCGGAGGGATACAGAAATTGTGACAATAAAAATGGAAACCGATTACGAAAACTATTGAATGGGAATCAGTTATTGCTTTTTACCTGGAATCCATTCAGAATACCGGCTTATTTTCCGGCTGAGCTTACTAGGTATGGCAATTGCCGATTACACGAAGTGTGTGAATGATCGACTAGACGGCAATTTAAAAATTGAGATCTTCCTCTTACGAAAATTACATAATTACAGAGCGTTGTTTGAAGGTGAAGAATGCCTCTGCTAGGAAAAAGGAATGATGGAATATGTTATTATGTGGGGTTAATACCTCAACATTTGTCTGGAACATCGTTTGCACGAAAAGCCACAGCGAAAAAAGCTATATTAATTAGCTAAATTTAAGGGATTTGCCTTAGAAAACGCTTTAAAAATTGATCACATTAAGTCCTACAAGCTCAAGTTGTTCAACAAAATTCTTCATTATGAGCATTCCTAAAACTTTGTCGAAGACACCAACTTTCTACCTCGTTAGTACAAAAAGTTAATTTTCCTATTTCAATCATAGTAAGCCATGCCTCAATTTAATTTTTATCAGGTTGCGGGCAATATTCTTACGAACAATTCCTCCAAAGATACCCTATTAATATTAGGTTCTTTACTGAAACAGTTAACCTCACTTTTCTTCACAGATCGCTTGTACTGTTTACATGAACTTAGAAAAATTTGTGGACGACTAGATTCGCTCGAAGAAAATCGTAAAGAATTTTTCTAAGTCCATGTAAACAGTACAAGCGAGCTGTCAAAAATGAACACTCAGTTCATTTGTGACGTCACCGTAAAGTATTCAATATTCAATAATTTGGCCTCTAGTGACGTTTTTGCCTTTCTCAATAGAAAGGTATTGCAATTGCTCTGAAAACCGACTTTTTAACGGAGGCCCGGAGGGCCGAGTGACATATACCATTCGATTCAGTTCGTCGAGTTCGACAAATGTCTGTGTGTGTGTGTCTGTGTGTGTATGTGCGTATGTGTGTATGTGACCAAAAATGTCACTCATTTTTCTCAGAGATGGCTGAACCGATTTTGATAAACTTAGTCTCAAATGAAAGGTGCAACGTTCCCATATTGAATTTCTAATGGATCCGACTTCCGGTTCCGGAATTACAGGGTGATGAGTACGAACACGCAGAAAATGTCGATTTTAATAAATTCTGCAATGAATGTATAAAGGTGAAAAAATTTCCAAAATATGACCACAACTGCTTCGATTTGTAGTATTAGGTCACTAACACCCATTCAAAGTCTATTTGGCCACATTGGTCACCATCATCGGTTCCGGAAGCCCCGGCGGAAGTATCTAAATTCAGAATAACAGCCACATCAGTTTCTCGGAGATGGCTAGACCGATTCGACTAAACTTGGTCTCAAATGAAAGGTATTGCATCCCTGTAAATGGCTATTTAATTTCATCCCGATCCGACTTCCGGTTCCGGAGTTACAGGTTGTGGCGTGCAATCACATAGCAAATTGTGATTCAAACCGATACTCCGATGAAAGCAAAAAAGGTAAAAATTTCGCTAAAATGTCTCTCAAACAACTTAAAACTGTTCTAGGTCACCGACGGCCAACCAAACTTTCGTTGACTACATTGACCACCATAGACGGTTCCGGAAGTGCCCGGGAAAAGCGGCCATCTATCTTTCAAAATTTGCGAACTCACATCAGTTTCCCGGAAATGGTTGGGCCGATTTTCACAAACTTAGCCCCAAATGATAGCTATAATATCCCCACAGATGTTTATACAATTTCGTACGGATCGCTTATATGGGGCCGGAAATATAGACTAAATCGTCCGGTCACATATGAAATTCCCATATAAGCCGGAACTCAAATTTTTTTTCAAAGGGGGGACCCCATGAAATTTCAGAAATCGAATTCGTATTTTTGATGCCAAACATCTTTAAAATGCATGAAATCTCGAGATTTTATGTTATTTCGAAAAAATTTTATTTTATAAAAATCGACTTTTTGGGACTGCCGATTTCGCACCTTTTTTCAATTCAATATTACCGTGGCTGTTTTTTCTTTTTCAAAATTTTAGAACTCGAATAATGATTTATTTTCCTGTATATATTTGTCATGTGATGTATATTAATAAAATGTAATATATACATTTAAATGCTTTGAATATAAACAACGCACACATTCTCGTGAGTCAAGATTGAGAAAGGCACAATTGCACCGCTAGGTGCATTAAAATAGGTTTCGGCATTTCCGATCACTGTGCGTTGCCTGCTGGCTCGTGGTGGATTCGGATTGGTTTGTAGTAGTTGTTAAGCCATCCGACTAAACTTAAACCTCCTGTATCTCGTAATCCTCATCCATTCGGGGCAGCCGTTAAGTACTGCTTTAGTAAGGATTGTGTTCTTGCTTATTTTGTTTTGTGTTAATCGTCATGTTTTTATCCATAGCTACTTTTCCTTACTTGCTGTCAAACTTTCGCGATATATCGCACCAGCTCAGGCCTGCTGCAAATATCGTACCCTGTTGAGACAAGAACCGATCCGGAGGTGTCGACCATAAGAATTTACATCTGTTTACAACCACCTTTGCCGGGATTCATATCCTTCTTGGTGCTAGTCGTTCCTATTTATCTGCTAGCTGGTGCTGAGAACTTCTTAGCGGCAGTATTTCACCCTATACCGATGCCTATTTTCGCGATCCATTTCGCTGCCATTCCAATGGAATAATCATTGGCGGTAAAATTTCTCTAAACACTATCCCGATTTTCTCCAATTTCGTGTTTTTCCTCCTTAGCTGCCGTTGCTAGCCCGCTGACCGACATCTGCTGTCTACTCAATACTTTTGCTAATATAGAAGCTTGTCGAAACGTTAACCGATCCTTCAGAGAAACCGTCCAACTTGACAGCCATCCCTTTCCAGCCACCCTCGCAAAGTTTCGTCCTTGGTTTCTTCATTGACTTGTTTCTAGAGTGACCGAACTCAAATGACATTTTATGTGTCCAAACGGTTTGCAGTATATTTATTTCCCTGGATAGGAAGATAATAATTTTTTAAAAGTAATTTAAAACGCTCATAGGGGGGGGAGGTTGAACCCCCAAAAACAACCACCTTCCCCCCCCCCCCCCCCCCCCCCCGTGCGCGCGGGCCTGTTTCGCAGTGATTTTTGCACAGAGAAGTTTTAAACCTACTTATCATGTACATAAGGAGCTGAACAAATCTTACAAACTATAAAGAGAGCTAATCGTTGCAGTGGCGGCGCGAGATGATTTGCCGCTAGGGGCCAAAAATTAAATTTGCCGCCCCTTTTATAATGAATTTTCAAAAGAGTTCAATTTTTTAGCGTCTATTCGATTTTTTGAAAATTTTATATGAAACCGTCCTTTTAAAAGTTCATGCGAGCAAGTTTCTAATTTGGAGAAAAAATTACTTATACTGCCGTTTATTAACCGATTGTTATGAAAAATAGAGCATAATACTTTTAACAAAAAAACATAACTGCGCTACTATTTTTTTTTTGACCCGAGAAATAGTTCTATGCTCTAAATCAAGATCTTAAGGGTCAATTAATTTCATCAAACGAGGGTTTGTATTGTATTTTTTTCGATTATAGAGGTTTTAACCTTAAGGTCATTCGCCTCTTCGGGCTAGAAAAATCTCTTATGAAAAATTTCTAACCCTATGTGCGGGGTCGGGAATCGAACCCAGGTGCGCTGCGTACAAGTACATTCTTTTTTTTTATTTTGCGGCACCTTGTTATTATGTTTTATGGTTCAAGAGTCGACAATTTTTTAATTGTATTTGTAGTTTTTTTTAATACTAATAACAAGGTCGCCGAATGGTGATTACTTCTCAGTGTTCGCCAGCTTCCAACTCGTGCCTCAGCTTTGTATGTAATTGCTTGTCAAATGTCACTAGGTGAAAGGGCGGCCAAGTGCATCTGTCATAATATCAAATTTGCCTTAACAAACTATCAATCGTCATCATTAGTTAGTGAACTAGTGACCGGATAATTCAAATCATATCTGAATGTATTTTAGATTTCCAGGTTACTCGATCTTGGACCGCCAGTTCCATAGACGTCCACCGCATGCGCATCTGCCTCAATTGTGCACAGCCAGCGAGAGCGGGGTTTGCCTCGAAATTGACGACTTCTTACAGGTTCTCTGCTCTGTTGTCATAACTTTAATTGGTATCTCTCTCGTCATTCTGCACTACAAGCCCAGCTCACTGTAGTCTGTCGTGTTTTATCAGCCTTTCAATGTCAGCATGGTTGTATACTTGGTACTGTCTGCGCTATTCTCCATTTTCTACTGTGCTGCCGAGTATTGAACGCAGAATTCTCCCCAAACAAGCCGAGTACTCGATACCCTGCTTTAATATCCTTGGCCGTACAGAGAAACAAGGAGTATCAGCTATTTGAATAGAGCAAGTTTTGCGTGCATCCTCAGGCTGTGGGACTCTAGCTGACTACGTAAACCATATTCGCAGCAGCAACATGCATTTTTCCTTCGCGGCTAACATCGTTATCATATGTCACTAGTGTTCTAAGATATATAAATTGGTTTACCGTACCTCATCGTTTTCCACATCAAACCCAACACGACTGCTACGTTTTCTGCCAGCTACCATGTACTTTGTCTTGTCAGAGTTTATAGTCAGCTTGATTCTTGCAGCTTTCCAACAATGCCTCTTCCACTGCTCTGCAATCAACGCCAATGATGTCGATGTTGATCGCAAAGCCAGAAGCATGTGAGATCTCGTGATGATGGTTCCGTTCCTTTGCACACCAGATCTTCGTATCGCTTGATTTTATCCCATACAGCATCATCCGAATCAGCATGATCAGTTTTTTCGGGAAACAATGCTTAGCGATTTTCTGCCACAGTTCATTTCGTTTTGCTGAATCGTGTGCTGCCTTGAAATCCACAAACAGATGGTGAGTCCGCAAATTGTATTCCCGGAATATACCCAGAATTTGTCGCATTTGGTCCGTCGTCGATCGTGCTTCTCGAAACCCGCTTTGATATTCATCGATAAAGCATTCAGCCAAAAGACGCAGTCTCCTCAAAAGAACACGAGAGACTACATTGTAGGCAGCATTGAGGAGCGTTATGTCTCGGAAGACATTATGTTCGAGTTTGTAGTCCTTCTTGAAGATAGGACATATGAGGCCATTCAACCAATCCGAAGGCATTATTTCTACCACGCAGATTATCCCGATCACGGAGTGGATTGCTTCTCACAGCCGGTCACTTTTTAGACTTTTAGAAGTTCGCCCGGGATTCCGCCCTTCTCAACGGCCTTATTGTTTTTAAACTCTCGGATCCACTCATTCCTAAAAAAAAACATTCGGTCAAATAACGTACACTAGCGCACGAAACTAACCTTCGATAGAACACTTATTAGACCGGTTGTCTTATCGACTATGCTGGACCAACACAGCCGTTACACGTAACAGGAAAGGAAGCACCTTTCCAATAGAATTAAAAGATTGAAAACACACTACTTATATACTTTTTGAGGTAGAGACATTTAAAGACAAACAAGTTGTTTATAGAAAAAGTTCAATAACTTTGTAACAGTTCAGATTTGATGGTTTGTGTAGAACGTTTTGTTCACTAAATATCTATCACGCCTCGAGAGATTCTTAACAATGAACCAAACACTCTGTGTATGGTAGAGCTGCCTGGTTTAATTCCAGCAAATTAGTCTGCATACTCACTAGACCAGCAACAATTTCGATTTTTTTCGGAACACTGCTAATTCGAATGGTAATTGATAATGGTAATCATATGCAAAATATAAGCTTTTTATGATAGCACTAGTTCACCCACAAGAGGTTTCAAGTTTCTATAGTAATATATATGGAAATTCGGAAATAACTTAAATTCCAATAAAAAAAATCACAGTAACTCTGCATACCTCAAAACTTACGGTCGCTTAGCTTATATTATAGCGAACAACTTTGTTAAAGATCGCATATTGATTGGAGGTTCGCCCAAAAAGTTTTTTGACTTTGAAGACCAACGTAAAACGTATGCGAGAAAGAGAGGCAACACATAACTTTATATGAGAATATCTTTTTACTGCAAAATCGTATCAATTTGCAGTCTTCTGTTGATCCTTACACCTTAAACTATATATCTGCAGATTTTGGGATGCACAAGATGATACTGGCATTTTGTACTGAATTTATTGTTTCTATTGCCCATTTTTCATATATTTTCACATACAAACTTGAAAATTCTTGTGAGTGAAATAGAGTTTTCGAAAAAAGCTAAGATTTGACAAATTGTATGTAAAGCCAATTACCGTTTGATTTAACAGTATTTCGAGAAAAGTCAAAATTGTTGCGGGTCTAATACTCACACTACTACAAGGACATTCGGAAACTCATCTCCGTTGAATATTTTGAGACTGATCAATATGTATATAGTTTTGTTCTATCGCATCCGACGTCCCGATCCCCTACCTTTTTAATTGTCAACAGATGCGAAAATAATAAAAATTCAAGCTTTTCATCCGCACTTGTTTTTTATCGTGATTAATAAAACTTGAACAACTACTAAAAATGAAATAGAAATTTGTTGAGTAGGAAATGCCGCCCCCTGATTTTGCCGCTCGGGGCGGTTGCCCCCTTCGCCCCACCTTAGCGCCGCCACTGAATCGTTGCAATTGATGATTGCAAGAATTTGAATCAAAAATTGTTTATAATACTGTTCGTCATAATATCTAGTATTTCTATATTTGTGAGTCTGTGCAATTCATTTGTACTAAAAAAGGGAGGACGCTTCAAAGTCACTTTTAGAATTTTGTTCTGTTTTTTCAAAATTTTGGATTCCTTCAATCTGATTCTTTGAAGAAAGCTACACAAAGGTCAATTTTATCAATATTAATTTCTTTGTCAAATACTCGACACAGTGTTGGTACTGCCTGTATAAGTCTGCTAATTACATCTGCATAGGATGCATTGTTCAAGAAATATAGAGGAACGTAATTATTTGGGCTACCAAACTGAAATATTTTTTTGTTTTTATTGATAAATGGAAAAAAAATTAATCAGTCCGTATGCAAAAATTGGTACTCGTCGCTGGAAGCCAAACGAAGGGATTGAATTGTGCAATTTTATATTACGTAGGGTGCCGTTCTAATTGGATCAAGTGGGCTGCGGATAAACACCCACGCCTATATTTAAATTTGTTAGTCGATGATAATCCTGATTCGTTATTTCGGCGTAAAAGGTTTTTCGCTTTTCTCGTTTTTTTCCACACCAGTAAAGAGTAAAAATTGGGTCGGAAGCTTTACCACTGATAAGCGCTGGCTTTAGAAGCACGGCGATAACCAATTTCCGATAGGCGATTAAGGATATGCGCATAATGAACTGAAAACATTTTGAAGAATATCTTTTATCAAAACACAACAGTTCAGCTTCTGTTGTAAAAACAACAGATGTCTGAAAATGTTGCTATGCATTAGGTTAGGACTCAATACATTTTTTTTATTTGACCCAGTTTCCCGTCCATGTTTATCGGAACCATTGGCCACAAGTGTTCAACCTTTTGCTACATAGTCCTAGGGTCGTTACAGGGTATGTTGCTTATCTGAGTCAACCTGCTCTATCTGTTAATCTGTTGCATCATTAGGAACAACGCACCCACCATATTCACATATTCAGATATACACATAGGGTGTTGAACCTATTTTTTCCATTTCATGCAGTTAAACTTGTTAGAACAGCGCCTACTACGTGTGCTGCAAACCTGAAAAATTAAAGTACTCAATTTTCTGCCTTTCACGATGCATTTTATATTACACCTAGATTGATAGCAGTTGATACACAATTTATCCATCGTGTAGGCAGGGTAATTATCTAATCCCTTCACAATAGGTTCCATGTAGACCAACCACCCTATAGAGTAAACCAACAACGGCACCAGTCAATGGGTCCGTTGTTGACTTACGGCCTAACTTTCATTTTTTCAACTCAATAACGACGGGAAAGACGCAAACGATGACGATACCAGTGACGGCGATGATGATGATGATGATGGCACTATTGAGCAAACGGAAATTGATTGACTAGGGCAGCGTTCTCATACATACATAATTGCTAATGCGTTGTTTATATCTTATCTAGATTAACTTCGTGCTCTATTCAATAAGAAAACGTGACATTTGTGCGAATGTTTGGAGCTTTCGGGATTGTACACAGAAAAAGATTGATTCCAATGAATTCGAAATCTGGCTGTGATGACTAGATGAAACTGGTATGTTTGACAGGTTTATTACTTATTTAATAACTTCAGCCCACTCCCGCGTACTGATTATGGAGGGGTGCAACCTTATTCGTACCTGATTGATAGTAGAAGGCAGTCCATTCAAGCATCTGTTCAATGGCATACTCGAGAGATATGTAGAACAAACCGATAAGGATTTTGGCACGATCCAATCATTGTTATCTGTGCGAATGCAGACACTAGACATAAATTGCATTCGACATAGTTATGACCCCATTGAAGGTGTAGTACGACAGGTAAATATATGACATATGTCTAATAAATTGGTGGTTGCATACGCGAGCCGTTCAAGTTCGGGACAGAGATACCTACTGTACAGATTTCACAGTGGCTGGCCAGTAGTTATAATGTTGCTTCGGGAGTGTCCAAAATTGTAATGTAACGTTCTTTATGGTTCTGATAACTAGTTAACAACTCCGAAACAAAGACAATAGAAACTAAAACTGCTAAAAGTATGAGCGTATCCAGGGAATACTATTTTATATCGTTGAAATAATTATTATGAGTGAGATTTTGGCAACTATAGTTACAACCACAGATATTAGAGAACTACACGTTGCGTTAAAACCTCAATAAATAATATACCAAACATGACATAATATTACGTTGTTATTTATGAAGCTTTTAACCACAAAAATCGCTCACCATTTATCCATTAACATTTAACAACTTCATATAACAGTTCTGGGTACACTGTTTGCCGTTGCGTGTGAGAGCCTTCTCTCTGGGTGGGGAATCATTTTCTGCCATACGCTCTGCTGATTGTGGATCACGCTCTTCCTCACTCTCGTCTGCGTCTATATCATCTTCACAAGAGCAGTTTTGGATTTCACTATTGGATGTTATTGTTTCCCTTAATATTTTTGGGAGACTTATATAGCCGTCGTTTTTTTTTGTTTCATTACTATGTGTGTAGGCTTTTAGTTAGCAGATAACAAGCATTAATGTTCGGCAGGATGTCTGTGGTTAGGCAGCAACTGTCGACGTCGATTTGATGATCTTGATTATAGCTAGTATATTATCCTTAGCAGTTTTTGCACATGGTTTATCGTAGTGTACCGGCACTAGCTTAGCCCTGTTACTAAGTTAGTGTCGTATTCTGATGAGACGACGTCGAAACGCAAGCTCCATAACTAATTTAGTTATAAATGTTGTGCCTTCACAAATGCAAATATGGCATTTTTCCTTAATGGAGAAAAAATGGTTTCTACTAAAACTTTTCTCCCTAGAAAGAAATATAGCATTATGCCCACATTTTCATGCCTACATTTCAATCAGTCTTTTTGAAGGCTATAAAACGTTTGTCAAAAATTATTCAGCCTGAAGAAATGTTTAATTCTTCCAACATGTCTGAGTACTTCCAGAAAGGCTATGTCCCAAAGATTAAAAAGAAACAAAAGAGGATAACTTCTTCTTGACTGTAAAAACAAACAATAATCTGTGCAAATATTTCAGAAAATCTGCAGAATATTTCCATATCGACATTTGAATAGGGCTGATAAGATTTGTAACCAAACTTTTGTTTTGCTGATTTCTCTTAATTTGTTATAATTTCAACACAGAATACATTTGAAATTGATTGTACCAACGGTAGGGTGACCATACCTTGCGAGTAAAAAACAAGGACAGTCGAAAAGGTACTGCCTCACCCGTCACCTCCTCCACATGTTTTTGGCAGTTATAAGTTTCTGGGGTCTGGCAGGTAAAGCTGCGGTAGTAAAAAAAAGTTCTGGGGGTCTGAGAGGAAGAGCTCTGACAGAAAGTCTTTCGTCGAAATTCGATCGATCGATCGCCATTGACGTAAAGCAGAAACATCAACGGTCCCAAGTACCTTCCCTGCGCTATACCTGGCAATCTCCAATGACAACAATTATCTCTCGATCTGAGAGCTAGGATCGAAACAGCTGCAAAATCTACCATTGTTTCCAAACTTCTCCATTTTATCAATTGTTTTATGAAAACTGGCGGATAAGTTGGTGTAAATAATATTAGTTTGAGCGCGACATTCCATTCTCCCCGTTATATAGGATGCTTGACTCGGAAGGTTAGTGGATGCTCAGTGTCCAGGCGTGAAGACATGTTAGTCGTCTTTTAGGTTCTTTTTTATTTCATTAATTTGACACAACTCAATGCATTACCTTACCTGTGACGTGGATCTTTTAATATTAACCTTGTGTATATAAAAATAAATAAACCGAATTTTATTGTATATCCAACGGATGTTGTGTACGCGATTGTTACTTTATTGTTTTATTTATTGTTGGAGATCCATTAACTGCATTGCCTGTTGTTACTTGGGGATCACTTAGTCTGCTTTCTGTAGGTTTATCGTTTTCGTTCATGCTATCCTCGCTGTTGATGTTGTATGAGTTTTCACGATAACCACCTACAGGTGACGATCGTGTGTCCGTATCTTTGTGATGTACTTTAATATCGGTGGTGCTGTCAGTTTCTTGGGAAGTAGTAGGTGCATCACAATAATCGGACACGCTGTGCGTAAGTTCTGTTGTTATAGCATTCGTTGGTGCCTGAGCTGCAACTCCGGTTTTTTGTGATTTAGTTGATGTTGATGATGATTGTGTGTTGGATTTGCTTACAGATGATATTGTTTTGTTAGAGGTTTGTGTACACGGTTTCTCGTATTGTGTCTTCTTCTTACAGAACTGGCACGTAGGGGTCTGTTTTTCATATGTATATTATTTATTATATTTATATTGATGGTGCCGGTGGTTGGTGGTAAGCGTGACCGCCACTCATTCCAGTTGTCCTGGGTTCAATTCCAGCCGAGGTCGTTGAGATTTTTCTGAGGTGAAAAAATTTGTGGTCACGTCTTCCTTCAGAAGGGAAGTAAAGCCGTTGGTCCCCGGTCCATGAGTTGATGGATCGATATCTCGTCCAGATAGTAGTCACCTCTCTGGCGTCGGTAAAGAAGAAGTAGAATCCAACTTCTATACTTACTAACAAATATCCTCCTCCCGTGATACTTGTGGAGTGCGCAGTAGTATATACGGCCTCTAGCAAAAGCAAGTATCGGTCTAACAATTCCTTCCTTTTCCTTCCGCGATCTACGTTCGGGCCTGGCCGGCGCCGGTATTGTTCAATAAACACTTTAGGATTACCAGGAGTTGCACATTGAAAGATGTTTCGCTGCTCCCAAGCATAATTATCTACTGATTCCCTGTGCAACTTCAGCTAGTCCAGATCGATAACGGAGTAGCAGCCAGGGGTGGTCGCACAAGCTCAAGCTCAAGCTATTATTTATTATATTATATTTCCTGATTATACATCATATCATCATGATTTAATTTGTTCCACAATATTCCGCCACGTCACTCGGTCAGTTAATGCTTGTCTCCAACCTCTCAGGTGCCCGATACTCGCCAGGTTCTGCTCCACTTGGTCCAGCCACCGGGAACGCTGCGCTCCTCTAGGTCTTGTACCTGCCGGGTTGGAGGTGAAAACCAACTTGGTGGGGTTGTTGTCCGGCATCTTCACAACATGCCCCTACCACCGTACCCTTCCAGCTTAAGCTACTTTCCGGATACTTGGCTCACCATAGAGTCGCGCCAGTTCCTGGTTCACCCTTCTCCTCCACACGTCATCCTCCTGCACACCACCGAAGATCGTTCTCAGCACCCTTCTTTCGAAGACTTCGAATGCTTGAAGATCCTCCTCGAGCATTGTCCACGTTTCGAGCCCTAGAGAACCACCGGCCTAATCAGTGTGTTGTACATGGCGCATTTCGTGTGGTGGTGAAGCTTCCTGGATCTCAAAATTTTGTGGAGCCCATAGTAAGCACGACTTTCAGAGATAATACGCCTTCTGATCTCCCGGCTGCTGTTATTGTCCGCAGTCACCAATGAGCCTAGATAGATGAACTCGTCAACCACCTCGAACTCGTCGTCGTCGATTGTAATACTACTGCCCAAGCGTTCCCTATCGCCATCGGTTCCGCCAGCTAGCATGTACTTCGTCTTAGACACATTTATCTTCAGTCCTACTCCTGCTGCTTCGCGCTACATTCGGGTATACATATCTGCTACAGTCTCCTTGTTTCTACCGATTTTGTCCACGTCGTCAGCGAAGCACACGAACTGTCCGGACCTCGTGAAAATCGTGCCCGCATGTTGAACCCCACTCATCGCATTACACCTTCCAGCGCTAAATTGAACAGCAGGCAGGACAACCCATCGCCTTGTCTTAGTCCCCTGCGTGTTTCAAACGGACCCGAGAGGCCGCCCGAAATTTTGACACAACAGCTTACACCATCCATTGTAGCCTTAATCAGTCTTGTCAGTTTCCCAGTTTTTCATATGTGCACAACGTGATTTTACATTTACGACTTTTGAAGTTCAGGTATGAAGGAATAGGTTCCGTTACTCGCATTCTCACGACACGGACTTCGTTGGAAATAACTAGGGTGGGTGCTCCTATAGTTGAGGTGTACCAATAGTTGCAGTAGTGGGTTATACGTCTAACTAAGGTGCCAACCATTAACAAATATTATTTAATCGATTCATCGCACTAAAATTATGCGACAATAAAACTGTTATCCTTGAAATTTGCTCAAATAACTATTGAAAAAATCATTTTCTTTGAATTTTGAGCTCCCTTGCACGGGACCATTCATAAATTACGTAACGCTTTTAGGGGGGGAGGGGGTTCGACAAGTTGTTACATATTGTGACATAGGGGGGAGGGGGAGTAAGCTAGATCGTTACGTAACATGTTTTCACCGAAGAAAAAAAAAATTTCAAGGGATTTGTTACGTAATAGGGGAGGGGGGGATAAAGAAATTTGTGACAATTTGTTATGTGGGGGGAGGGGGGAGTCAATTTTGGGCAATTTTTGCGTTACGTAATTTATGAATGGTTCCCACCTTTAGTTGATATAGTGTACCTATAGTCCAAGTCCCATAATAAATCCATGGGATTTGCAACAATAGGAACCGAAATTAGCGTTTGCACCACTATTAGTATATGTATGCCTATAGTGGTACAAGCGGTTTTGAATGCATAAATTGGTTATTAAACCATCTTTATATTTTTCCTATGAAGTATGAGTTGAAAGCTTTCGTTTAATGTATTAACATTGCCCATAGGTATATTCATTGATTTTTTAGCAAAAGTTTTCCTTAAGTATGCGACTATTGGTACATCCACCCTAGAAATAAAATGCTCCAGGTTTCAAACTTAACAAATTCTACCGTTACGTATTCCGAAATGATGGTTGCAATGAATTTATTGGTAGTACCCGTGCAGACGCATATCAGTCTTATCAATGTCAATATAAACGGGTATCTAGATTCAAACATTGTCTTGCCCAACGACGTATTGTATGTTGTCATCCATGGCCAAAGTTTTAAACGTTATCAGTATAGCAAAACGAGTATGGTGCAATTGTATGACGACGACTTCCGTAAGTCTAAACTGCATTTGCACCTGATGGCGCTTACCGAGACCCTACGTTGTGTCCTTTTTGTTCCTCGCCAGAATCTGTCCGGCGTCGTGATGGCGGTAACTGGGCTAATCACCCTAACTGCAGTGCAATGCAACTCACCGGCGAGAAGATGCAACAGCGACGGTAGGAAGCAACAGCAAACAGCAGCAACAGAGCAGAAGCGGATAACAGCGGGCAACACAAAACGTTAAATCACACACGTTCTAACAAAAGGAAACTTTATTCCGTTCTGAACTTTCACTTTACTTGATAATTGTACAACTAGTAATAAACATAGAAATTTTGCTGATCTTGTTCGCATGCAGGTTTAATTTAGACTGTCTGATGATCCCGACCGATCGATGCACGAAGGCGATGATCGCAAACCGGGTTGCCAGAAGGGCTATAGAAACTGGCATAACTCTACGGCCGTTAGCACCATTAGCATGTGAAACGCAATGCTGCGTATTACGGTTGCCAACATTTCAGTACGGTACAACATACTCGCCGCCTTGAACGATTGTGTTCAACATAATAAACGTAAACAATAAACATTATAACTTATAGCTAGGCAAAATAAATTTTCACAGATTTTTGTAATCGGTCGAGTGATGATACCGCGGTCAGTACGAAGTGATACAACTCGCGTAAGTTGATCCTTTCCTGGCAGGACTGATTCGATGCGAGCGAGTGGCCAACGAATTGGTGGTTGCAGATCGTCAACGATGACGACTAGTTTGCCAGGGATAATTTCGTCGTTCCGTATCCATCGTCTCGTGTCTTTTTGTAGCTCCTGCAGGTATTCCTTTCGCCAATGGATCCAAAATTGCTGCACATGCATCTGCAGCTTTTGGTAGTGGTCGAGTCGGTTCGCAGGTATGTTCCGTAGGTCTGGGTCGGGCAGGGCATGCATCGATGATCCGATGAGGAAGTGTGCAGGTATCAAAGCGGCTAAATCGTTAGGGTCTTCTGTCATTGGAAGCAATGGTCGCGAGTTCATAATTGCTTCGATTTGGGTAAGAATCGTGCACATTTCCTCGAACGAAAGTCGACTTGAACCCAGCTGTCGGAACAAGTGTTTTTTTCGCTACCTTTACGGCCGCCTCCCACAAACCGCCAAAGTGGGGGGCTTTAGGGGGTGTCAAGTGCCAGGTAATTCCTTCTGCGGTGCAGGCAGAAGATATTTCTTCCTGCGGGGAACGATTTTGAAGCATGGTAAACAGTGCAGATAGTTCATTCTCAGCCCCTTCAAAATTCTTCCCGTTATCTGAATGAATGTGCGCGGGCCGGCCACGCCGGGCAATAAATCTTCGCAACGAACATAAGAAGCCTTGGGTGGACAAATCGCTAACCAATTCTAGGTGGACTGCTTTGGTCGCGAAGCACACGAAGAGGCACAGGTAGGCTTTAGCAGGTGCGGCACGTTTGTGAATTGGTCCAAGGTACAATGGACCCGCATAATCCACACCTGTGACACTGAATGGACGACTGGGTATTACTCTTGGGGCTGGCAGTTGACCAATTTGCTGCTGGGCATGTACCGGATTGAGGCGTGTGCAACGAAAACAATTTCTGACGACGCTGCGTATTAGTTTGCGGCCTCTCGGGGGCCAGAATTCCTCTCGAATCGTTGTCAGCAGCAGACGCCCGCCGCCGTGGAATAGTTTCCGGTGAAAATGTTCGACGATGAGGCGAGTTAGCGGATGATTGGTAGGAATTAAAGCGGGGTGCTTTGCTTGGTAGGGTAATTGCGACAGATTCAAACGACCTCCCACTCTCAACACTCTCTCTGGGTCTATAAATGGGCTCATCAAGTGAAGGGGGAACGCTTCGAAACTGAATTGCCTTCCTCCAATTGTTTTATTTCTGCATCGTCGTGTTGAGCCAAACGAATAAGAAGCGTTTTGGATTTTGTTAGTTCGTCGACGGTAAGTGATCGGTCGATGGGAGTCGGTGGGGGCTGCGTGCGAACTTTGGCTCGGGTATTGGTGACGAATTTGATGCAATATCCTATGATGCGAAGAAGGCGATTGTACGATGACCATTGTAGAAACCAGGGGTGCACTGTAGGTGTTACTTGAGCGACAACGACGGTTGTTTTTATTTCCAGTTCTTCTTGTGGGACACCTGGGGGTATCGAATTGGCCGAATTTTGCAGGGAACGTGTTAACCAACTAGGACCGTTAGTCCACAAATAGCTTTTGAGGAAATCTTCGACAGACATACCGCGCGAAACCAGGTCAGCTGGATTTTCTCCTCCAGGAACGTGTTTCCATTGGCATCCGTGTGTGTACTGCTGGATTTCTGACACTCTGTTGGCAACGAACGTGGGCCATACGTTTGGTGGAGATCGTAGCCACTGTAGAGTGACAGCTGAGTCGGACCAAAAATAGGAAGCAGCTACGGTGACGTCGATGGCCTTTTTAATGTGGGTGTGCAGATGAGCAGCTAGCACGGCAGCACACAGTTCCAGCCGAGCGATGCTGATTCGTTTAAGTGGGGCGACGCGTGACTTCGAAGCCAAAAGCTGGATCCTCACTCTTCGTCGTCCATCTTCACAGCGAGCGTACGTACATGCACCGTATGCGGATTGGGAAGCATCTGCAAAGATGTGCAGCTGAATAGATGAGCCGGGTAATAAGGCATACCTGTCTACACGGTGCTCCGAAATCTTTGCCAGTTCTCGATGGTAGCTTTCCCATTTGGACTTGATGGGTTCTGGTACAGGATCATCCCAGCCGCAGGATAGAAGCCACAGTTCCTGCATCAAAATTTTCGCTCGGACGACGACAGGGGCGATTAATCCAAGAGGGTCGACTAGTCGTGCTATGTCGGAGAGAATCGTCCGCTTTGTCGGGTGTTCGTCGCTGTGTCGAATCTGTGAGTCGAAACGAAGAAAATCAGTTTCGGGCTCCCAACTAATTCCCAATGCCTTAATGGTTTCATTTGGACAAAAGTGCAAAGCAGATTGCATACCAATCTGATCATCGGTGAGACCTTGCAGAACTTCGAGCCGGTTAGAGGTCCATTTGCGTAGTGCAAATCCTCCTTTCTCTAACAATTCACCGAGCTCTATGCGAAGTTGGATCGCCTCTTCTACGGTTTGAGCTCCACCAATAAAATCGTCCACGTAGAAACCCTTTTTAAGTGCTGGGCCGGCTGCAGTGAATGTTCGACCTTCATCTTCTGCCAGTTGCTGGAGAGTTCGTGTTGCTAGGTAAGCAGATGGACCGAGACCATACGTAACAGTGAGTAGTTCGTATGTCTGGACTGGAGACTGGTCTGAAAATCGCCAAAGGATGCGCTGCAAATAAGAATCGTTGGAGTGAACAAGTACCTGTCGGTACATTTTAGCTATGTCACCGACCAGGGCGATTGGAAAGGTACGAAACCGCAAGATGATGGTCAAAAGATCGTCTTGTACCACAGGACCCACGCAAAGAGCTTCGTTTAGAGAGAAGCCGGTAGAAGTTTTGGCCGAGCCGTCAAATACGACCCGAACCTTGGTCGTTGTACTTGCTTCCTTAATTACGGGGTGGTGGGGCAGATAGTAGGCTTGAGAGTGGTGTTCGTCGTCCGCTTCGACCAGTCGCATATAGCCGAGGGAGAGGTACTCTCGCATAAACAAATGGTATTCATCTTTTAGGTTTGGGTCTCGTTCCAAACGCCTTTCAAGTAGTCCGAAACGGCGTTGTGCAGTGCTCTTCGACTCTCCTAGCATAACGTTAAAGTCTGGTTTACGGGGATACCGAACGATGTATCGTCCAGTAGGATCACGGGATACGGTTGATTGAAACAACGATTCACAGTGCCTTTCTTCAACAGAGTAGTTGTCCTTGGTAGTCAGCTCTTCAGTTTTCCAGAAACGCTCTAGACTGTCCTCCAAAGAAATCATCGAAACAACCATAGAGGTGGGTGACGTCACTTGTATAGGGGAATTTTGGTTTGTCGACCCAGCAACAATCCAGCCGAAGACACTGTCCACCAGTAGAGGAAGGTTTCGGCCTAGCTGCAGGCGTGCAGCACTCGGGAAGAACGAGTAGAAATGTTTGGCACCTAGCACCATGTCGATTGGCTGACTCTCGTTGAAAGACGGATCTGCAAGAAATAAGTCCTTCGGAATGTGCCATTCTTTTGTTGATATGGTTTGCGATGGAAGGTTCACCGTTACTTTGTCCATCACCAGAAAGTCGACGCTGCACGAAAAATCACCCTTTCTAGAAAAAACATGAGCAAAAACGGATTCACGTGCCGGCTTTGAAAGCTTGCCGGCCCCTTGTACTGTGACGTTCACATTCTGCCTTCGAAGGCGAAGAATATGAGCCATACGATCTGTGATGAGGTTCGGTTGCGATGCGCTGTTGAGAAGCGCGCGCTAGATGCTCTTCACCGTACGCATCGATCACCTTGACGATCACGGTGAGAAGGAACACGTTCTCACGGTACTGCTGGACAGTGGCACTGACTTCAGTTTGCGGGATGCTCTCAGTAGCAGCAACTGTTGATTGCGCAGACGGTTGTGCTGCAGAAGACCCAGTGGGCTGCGAAGAAGTCGAAGCGGTTGTAGCTGGAACGGTATATGTACCCTCATTGTTGAATCGACTGGAACCGTCGGGCTGCTCAGAGTGGAGAAGAGTGTGATGGCGACGACTGCACTTACGGCAGTTGAAATTGGATGGACAATTGCGGGCAATGTGATCACCTTTCATACAGTTATGACACAGACGTTTCGATTTCACAAACTGCTGACGTTCACTCGGCGAAAGTCGGTTAAAACGCTGACATCTCATCAGTAAATGGGACTGGCTGCAGAGGACACATTTCTCACCAGAATGTGTTACTGGTGAACTCGCTGTGGAGGCACAAGAAGAGAGACGAAGCTGTGAATGGAATGTTCTCTTCGACGAATGAGCTGGCTGACCAGTAGCGGAATGCGAATCAGCAGTTTGATGGTTGACTGAGATCGATTCCAGTACTCGAGTTCTTCGTTGCAAAAAATCTATGAGACAAGTGTAATCCGGATTGTCGACGGTAGATGCATGGTCTTCCCATGCCTTCAAAGAGTCATCGTGCAGACGCGTGCATAGCAGATGCTCCAAAATGGTACTCCAGGCGTCGGTTGGTTCTCCCAGTTGTCGAAGAATCTTGGTGTGACGTTCAAATTCGTCCACCAACCCGTGAAGCGCAGCAGCAGACTCCTTCTTCATCCTCGAAATGTCTAACAGTGCCTGCAAGTGACGCTTCTTCAGCAAATAATCGTTGGAATACCTGCTTTCTAAAGTTTGCCAAGCTAAAGAATAGTTTGCAGAGCTGATACCGATCGATTCAATCAACTGAGCAGCTTCCCCCTTGACAGCTGCCCTCAAATAGTGGAATTTCTGAATATCCGGGACCTCAGAGTTTGAATGAATCAATGCCAAGAAAGTATCGTGGAATGCAAGCCATTGCATGTAATCACCATCGAACTCAGGCAACGAAATTGTTGGCAGCTTGATGCCAGAGAGAGTGGAGGATACACAAGAGGGTTGAGGGCTCCGATCGTTAGGAAGAGGAGACAATTTTGAAATAAGACATGCTTTTATTTTACCTTACCATCTTCGTTGGTTTCGTTGTCCTCCAGTTCCGCTTGAACGGTCTCCAAATTATTCCAAATTCCGTTCAGGTACTCCAACCTCAAAGGTACCTGCGATTCGTCACGAAGAGCGTCGTACTCCACAGCAAAAACCTCTGCCCGACCCAGAGCAGCAAGCAGTGTAGCTCTCCGTGACAACAACTGGCTTCTATTGTCGACCTCCGCCATCTCGAATAGCGGGAATCAGGAACGTGACCAACAAGGAACAGTAGAACGACCTGCACAATGAAAGACCACAGTAGACCCACAGGAGAGGTGGTAAATACTTGGAAAGAGGCTCACCTTTTCCAAGGCAAGTATGTGCCTTGTATATTTATTCAGCCAACAGGAACAGTACAGTACCGTCCGCACTGGTAGGTGAGATGATGATCCGAAACAGTGCTCAAAAAACCGGCGAAAACTCACAGGAATATCCAGTTAGCAGCAACAGCAAATAATTCGGTTCTGCAAGATGAAATCACGTTGAAAACCACGGCTAGGAACGCCACGGAAGTGTGAAGATGCCACTGCAGCAACAGTACAGCTCAGCAGGCGGATTCACCACGGCTAGGGACGCCACAGTGAACAATGGTCCTATTCTAATCCAGATCGTTGAACAATGGCGCTTTGTGGCCAACACTATGGAGATTTGTGGCCAGCACAATGCCAATCCCGCGATCAATTGAAGCGATTGTTGATCCGGAACAATACGAATCGCGCATGCAATAAAGAAAAGGAAATCTAAAGGGCACCTGCGATACCCGCAACACAGATTGGACAGGTAATTACCTTGTATTCAATTAAATCGAGCCTTAGATTTAATTTTGGTAGCAGCATGCGATGATCCAAAACTTTACTTCCCTTGGTCAAGGGAATCAAAATGGCGACGTCCAGTGACAGGCTCCGCACGTGGTCCGAAACAGATCCTGGTCACGGCACCAAAATTATGATGGCGCTTACCGAGACCCTACGTTGTGTCCTTTTTGTTCCTCGCCAGAATCTGTCCGGCGTCGTGATGGCGGTAACTGGGCTAATCGCCCTAACTGCAGTGCAATGCAACTCACCGGCGAGAAGATGCAACAGCGACGGTAGGAAGCAACAGCAAACAGCAGCAACAGAGCAGAAGCGGATAACAGCGGGCAACACAAAACGTTAAATCACACACGTTCTAACAAAAGGAAACTTTATTCCGTTCTGAACTTTCACTTTACTTGATAATTGTACAACTAGTAATAAACATAGAAATTTTGCTGATCTTGTTCGCATGCAGGTTTAATTTAGACTGTCTGATGATCCCGACCGATCGATGCACGAAGGCGATGATCGCAAACCGGGTTGCCAGAAGGGCTATAGAAACTGGCATAACTCTACGGCCGTTAGCACCATTAGCATGTGAAACGCAATGCTGCGTATTACGGTTGCCAACATTTCAGTACGGTACAACAGCACCTTTAATCACAGTTCCACTTCGCGAACACTAGGGCGGATTGGGCGGTATTTAAAACAGATGGTCATTGCATGGTACCAAATATTCACCTTTGGCTGCTTAGTTTCAAACATCGTGAAATAAACGATCGATACCGCACCGATGAAAGTAATGGCACTTTATTATTCACACTGGCTTGGGACGACTTTTATTGTTCGATTCCTTTGATTGCTTACAGCACTGCCTCGATACATGTAGACAGCAGATTGTAGGTAGAAACGTTCGTTTGATTAACGGCTTTGTTTGCAAGTAGAGCAACTGATTAGGTACTGGTATTGACTTTGAAGTGATTCCATAATCACCAGCTCGAGAGAGCGCTCAATGAAGTTATTCCACGATAATTGTTGATGATTCACTATTTTCCTTTCTATGGAATGAATTTCCAGTTTGACGAAAAATGCGACTAGCAAGAGATCTCAAAAAGAAGCAGAACCACCAAAACGTTAATGTGTCTTCTCAGAGGTACCAAATGGAATTCTTCGGGTCTCGGATTGAAAGACGATTTAAACTGAGAAGAAGCTCTGGTAATCATCGTTTCATCGATATTGATAGCGACCAGACTTTGGTCCACAACTGGAATCGGTTCGATTTGTTCGGATGTGAAATTTCCTTGCCAACGGACTACAGGCCATTTTATATGCTAGGTACATATGCACGCCTCTTTCTCTTTTCAATTCCCAAAGGAAACTGAAAACAAAAATAACTCTTGAGAGATTAAAAAAAAACCATCGGAAGGTACAATTGGGAGATTCGAGTGTATTAAGTTTTGTTTGTCGTACTCCGATTGAAGATGAGAATGCTTTGCAGTTATGGTTGCGGTCGGTTGTAACTGCGATCTGGAGCAGAGTGAATAAGGCGAAGACTCAATTAATAGAAACAAATGAAACTTACAGGAGAAAAACCAGGACAAATCAAGCATTTTCCTCGACTTCCCAGGACACCAGGACAGTCAATGCAAAACAAGGACATGTCCTGGGAAACCGGGACGTAGGGTCACTCTAACCAACGGTAAAGATGTTGATTCATGTGTATCTTTCATGAAGTTCAACTCGACAGCGGAATAATGAGCGAAATAAGTTTGTTTATAAAAATCTCATTAGCCCTTTTGAAGAATTGACATTGATTTATAATCAAGGAAACCGAAATTTGCGAAGAATATTTCAACAGCTTCGGTTTATTGAAAAGGAAGAAAAAAATATGTCCCGATTTTGTCAATATTTCCGTTATGACAGCCTAAAATTTACCAAGGAGTGGATAAAAACGGGTCTTCACTGTATTGCATGATGGAAATCTCGAAAGGTGAGCATAGTAAACGATCATATCGGAAGGAACAAAAAGAGAGATGACAGCTGTAGATTGCTGAAATCTGTTGCTTAATCTTATTATATTTGCTTGAAGGAAAGTTGGTAAATTTATCTTAATTTTTCGTGGGATTGAAGATCAAAATGATAATACCATAGGAAAACGACTTTTAACGTCCATAATTTCCTCCGAGGACGTCATTTACCTAAAGTTAACGATTTTGGCATAATTTGTCGCCTTGTCGGTCGCATGATTTAGGCAAAAAACATTGGGCAGTGTACTGCCCATAAAAGCTATGGATTTTTGTCGAAAATGAGTTATCTGTTGGATTGTATTCTGTATCACAAATAAATCACAATTCACAACTAAAATTACCAGGTTTGTTTAGAAAATATCGAAAAAAAATACCAAAACAGGTTTGTCCCATCCATAAGGCTCAATGAAAATGTAAATCTTGAACAGCGTTTTTCTCGGCTTGCTATTTTCAATATGGGACTTTTATGCTTTTACGGGCAGTGCAGTTTCCGCCATCTCTGCCACCTGGTGCTCAACTACTTCCATGAAACCCTGACCATAGGCCCTCAATCATTCATCACCTTTCTCGGGAAACGCACACTTCTTGTTCCAGTTTTTGTATGCGTCCGATCGGTTGCCACAGTCTTACTCGCGTGATGGCACAGCTGGTAATTTGGGTCGACAGTGAAGGATTAGAATACGATTTGACAGGTACTGACGCAGGGGGCTACCACCAAGTGATTTTTCGGTGTGTTATTTGGTACTATGATTGTGATATCGATCCTAATAATGCTCTAGCGGCATGAACGTCTGCCTATTATTGAGAATGCGTATAATATCCGAAAGCAATAACAAAGTCTTTGTTATTGATCAACTATCGAAAATTATATGGTTAAAAAAGGGCATTTAGCCTACCGGCAGTAGCGCTAGTGCACTGAGTGCACGCTGCTTTGAAAAGCTGGCGAAATCGTCTTAGAGCATCAGCGGCTGCTCGCTCAGTAGGCCATATGCGCGACTTCTGCTTGAAAAGCAGAAATTTTATTTTTTTACTCCTATGCACATTCTCGCGTTAGCAAATTCTTCCACAACAACCGATGGCTTATGATATGCCTTTCTCCTGTGTAGCTAAGGCTAAGCTATACGTAGAACGTATTCAGCGGAGCATCATTTATTAAGAAAATACAGGGGCGGTAATTAACAAGGTTCAGGCTAAAAATTCTATGGGTGAAAGTTCGCGTCGACGTACCTACGCTTGGGTAGAAGAATGATTTGAAAGCAGAAATAGGTTCTAGTTGTGTTCAATAAATAAGTAACTTTTACGAGAGCGATAATTTAATTAACTGTTTATATACAGCACGCAGTTCGTTATCGTTAAGATAACGTGGTGCTTAATTCAACTTGCCTCCCACTTACTCTGGTGTTAAAATAAGCCAGGCTAGAGTTTAAGAATCATAGCCTGTAACCTTATTTACGAATATTAAAGCTAACATTTTTTACATCATTTCACCATGGCAGGGGAATGTCCTCCTTTCATTTGTATTAGCCGCGAATTGATGACATATATGAGGACGGGGGATGAGGATTTGTCATAAAGATGAAGAAAAAAGGTGAGAACGTGACTGGATTCACTAACCAAACAATCGTTCGTAAAAACCTCACCAACAACAATGTGCGACCGTCACTACCAAGACAGGACATCAATCTCTTCAGTGGTTGAAGTTCTTGTCGTCAACCGACGAGAGCAAATAAACACGGATCTGCCAGTGTTGCGTCATTTAGAGTTATTCTGGACATAAGCTTCAACGTTTCCCCCCCCCCCCTTGATTGACGATACAGAAACCCGATGGTGCTTATTACCATCTTCTGAGGTCGAAAACACATTAATCATGGACTAAGAGCGGGCAATCATTAGCTGGCGCCTGTTTTTGCAGGCTCATTTCTCACGCCCTTCGACACCTCAAGTGCACTCTAGATGAGAGTCAAAGTGACAGCTGGTTCCGTGCGTAGCGAATGTAACAAAGGGACATGAGGTGCGCTTATAGGGTGTCTCACTAGACTGCCCAGAAAAATAATGAATTTTTGAAAACTCAATCGGCCCACCCCTGATTCGATTACTAGTCCCACCAGGAGTACTTGCACCAAAGTTGAAGCAAATCGGACAAGTCTAGCTACCGGACCAACGTGCCTGAAGTTTGTATGGGATTTTTCGACAATTTACATGGAGAAAACCCACTAACTCGCCTTTTTGCCGCTAGGTGGCACTGTATGCATCTTATTATCACTGTAAGTGAAAATAAGAAAGATAATTTAATTGTCTACAACTTTGTCGAATACTGCTAGTCAATCCGGCTTTGTTAAAAGAAGTTATTAAACTTTTAATGAAATGATGTCTGAGTCAGTTTTCCATGGGGCCTAGCAGTGCATTGTTGTGTATCAGTACTCGGTTCCCACGAACTAAACATTTTTGTGAAATAACCGTTAGATTCAGCTCAATAGTACGTTCAGAAAAGTTGTAGTAAATAATACGAGTCATGTTTTGGTTAGAAAATTTTAGTTCCAGCTGTGACCGCATAGAGGGCGCCATCACCAACTTTTCATAGACAAGAGATAGAATATCGAAAATGTTCGGAAGAATTATTGAAAAATACCTGCTCTACAACTTTGTAAAAGAAACCTAATATCTATCTCTTTCCGTTGAAAAGTTAGTGTTGGCGCCCTCTATGCGGTACAATATGGAACTAAAATTTTCTAACCAAAACATGTATTATTTACTACAACTCTTCTGAACATACTATTGAGCTAAATCTAACGGTTATTTCACAAAAATATTTAGTTCGTGGGAATCGAGTACTGATACAAAACCATGCACTGCTAGGCCCCATGGAAAACTGACTCAGACATCACTTCGTTAAAAGTTTAATAACTTCTTTTAACAAAGCCGGATTGACTAGCAGTATTCGACAAAGTTGTAGACAATTAAATTATCTTTCTTATTTTCACTTACAGTGATAATAAGAGGCATACAGTGCTACCTAGCGGCAAAAAGGCGAGTTAGTGGGTTTTCTCCATGTAAATTGTCGAAAAATCCCATACAAACTTCAGGCACGTTGGTCCGGTAGCTAGACTTGTCCGATTCGCTTCAAATTTGGAACAAGTACTCCTGGTGAGACTAGGAATCGAATCAGGGTTGGGCCGATAGGTGTCATTTTTTTCCTGTCTCTCTAGTGTCTCACATTAGCTTACATCACGGAAAAAACGCTGTAGAAAATTACCTAGTGGACCGATCCTTTTCAAACTTTCAGACAATAAAATATAACCCATTAGCAAACTTTTTGCATGTTTATTCCTTCAACTATAATACCACGACCGTACGCTCAACTCCACTTATTAGGTTCTGTACAACATCAGCTTCTTCTGTACGGAAAACCACTTTTTCTTCATGTCTTCCTCAGATTTGATCTCCTTGGGATGCTTCCGTAGTCCCTGCTTCAAAATTGTCCAGTATTTTTCGATGGGCCTTAGCTCCAGTGCATTGGGGGGTTCATGTTCTTGGATACGAAAGTTGTCTTCGTGCTACTTCAGAACAACATTTAAAGAGTGGCGCGAAGCTAGATCCGGCCAGAAGATCGAAGGTCCCCCATGTTGCCTCAACAGATGAAGCAGACGATTCTGTAGACGCTCCTTGAGGTAGATCTCCCTGTTTACAGACCAGGTAGTCACGAACGGTGCACTACGTGTGCCACATGAGCAGATCGCTTGCGAAATCATGTATTTATTGGAAAACTTTGCTTGCTCCGGAGCATCAAATATGTGCTGGACGGTGAAGAACAGTACCCCTGGAAGCTGCCGGAAGTCCACTTTGACGTAAGTCTCATCATCCTTGGTGAGACAATTAGGCTTCGTCAGCATCTGGGTGAACGGTTTCTGGGCCCGTGACTTTCCAACCGCATTTTGTCATTCGTCACGATTTGGAGCCTTCTGCACTTTGTAAGCATGGAGTCTCCTCTGGTCCTTGGTTTTCTGGTTGATTTGGACAGATTCAACTTTTTGGACCGAAGTATTGGGATTCTCCTTAAACGCTTTCACCATACGTTTGTGCTCAAGATATCGAATAGAACATCCATTTTGACCGCATTTTTCCTTATGTTCGATGCTAAGAGTTTGGTAGTAACGTCTAATCACACGACAAAAGCACGATTCCGAGTTGTTTCCGATGTCCCGATGAGAAAGTTGAGGAATTTCCAGGTGCTTACGCAAAATGAAATCACGACGTTGCTTGTCGGTTGACGCCATTTTTTCTAATTTTCGAAAAACTGTCAACAAAAAAATACAGTGTAAACAATACACTCTAAACTACTTCTGCCAAAATTTTCAAGAAAAAATACCCAATAGACTACTTTCTACAGTGTTTTTCCGTGGTGAAATTTGATTTGGGACACCCTTTAACAGAAAACTGCCAGGGGTCAAATCAGGTTGGTGGCTCCTTGTTAGGCTATCACGTTCATACTGTCTTCTGTCTTGTTTTATGTCTTTAGTCTTTAGTCTTTAGTCTTTAGTCTTTAGTCTTTAGTCTTTAGTCTTTAGTCTTTAGTCTTTAGTCTTTAGTCTTTAGTCTTTAGTCTTTAGTCTTTAGTCTTTAGTCTTTAGTCTTTAGTCTTTAGTCTTTAGTCTTTAGTCTTTAGTCTTTAGTCTTTAGTCTTTAGTCTTTAGTCTTTAGTCTTTAGTCTTTAGTCTTTAGTCTTTAGTCTTTAGTCTTTAGTCTTTAGTCTTTAGTCTTTAGTCTTTAGTCTTTAGTCTTTAGTCTTTAGTCTTTAGTCTTTAGTCTTTAGTCTTTAGTCTTTAGTCTTTAGTCTTTAGTCTTTAGTCTTTAGTCTTTAGTCTTTAGTCTTTAGTCTTTAGTCTTTAGTCTTTAGTCTTTAGTCTTTAGTCTTTAGTCTTTAGTCTTTAGTCTTTAGTCTTTAGTCTTTAGTCTTTAGTCTTTAGTCTTTAGTCTTTAGTCTTTAGTCTTTAGTCTTTAGTCTTTAGTCTTTAGTCTTTAGTCTTTAGTCTTTAGTCTTTAGTCTTTAGTCTTTAGTCTTTAGTCTTTAGTCTTTAGTCTTTAGTCTTTAGTCTTTAGTCTTTAGTCTTTAGTCTTTAGTCTTTAGTCTTTAGTCTTTAGTCTTTAGTCTTTAGTCTTTAGTCTTTAGTCTTTAGTCTTTAGTCTTTAGTCTTTAGTCTTTAGTCTTTAGTCTTTAGTCTTTAGTCTTTAGTCTTTAGTCTTTAGTCTTTAGTCTTTAGTCTTTAGTCTTTAGTCTTTAGTCTTTAGTCTTTAGTCTTTAGTCTTTAGTCTTTAGTCTTTAGTCTTTAGTCTTTAGTCTTTAGTCTTTAGTCTTTAGTCTTTAGTCTTTAGTCTTTAGTCTTTAGTCTTTAGTCTTTAGTCTTTAGTCTTTAGTCTTTAGTCTTTAGTCTTTAGTCTTTAGTCTTTAGTCTTTAGTCTTTAGTCTTTAGTCTTTAGTCTTTAGTCTTTAGTCTTTAGTCTTTAGTCTTTAGTCTTTAGTCTTTAGTCTTTAGTCTTTAGTCTTTAGTCTTTAGTCTTTAGTCTTTAGTCTTTAGTCTTTAGTCTTTAGTCTTTAGTCTTTAGTCTTTAGTCTTTAGTCTTTAGTCTTTAGTCTTTAGTCTTTAGTCTTTAGTCTTTAGTCTTTAGTCTTTAGTCTTTAGTCTTTAGTCTTTAGTCTTTAGTCTTTAGTCTTTAGTCTTTAGTCTTTAGTCTTTAGTCTTTAGTCTTTAGTCTTTAGTCTTTAGTCTTTAGTCTTTAGTCTTTAGTCTTTAGTCTTTAGTCTTTAGTCTTTAGTCTTTAGTCTTTAGTCTTTAGTCTTTAGTCTTTAGTCTTTAGTCTTTAGTCTTTAGTCTTTAGTCTTTAGTCTTTAGTCTTTAGTCTTTAGTCTTTAGTCTTTAGTCTTTAGTCTTTAGTCTTTAGTCTTTAGTCTTTAGTCTTTAGTCTTTAGTCTTTAGTCTTTAGTCTTTAGTCTTTAGTCTTTAGTCTTTAGTCTTTAGTCTTTAGTCTTTAGTCTTTAGTCTTTAGTCTTTAGTCTTTAGTCTTTAGTCTTTAGTCTTTAGTCTTTAGTCTTTAGTCTTTAGTCTTTAGTCTTTAGTCTTTAGTCTTTAGTCTTTAGTCTTTAGTGTTTAGTCTTTAGTCTTTAGTCTTTGGTCTTTGGTCTTTAGTCTTTAGTCTTTAGTCTTTAGTCTTTAGTCTTTAGTTTTTACTTAATGATCCATAATTATATTTCCTTAAATCACCCTCCAAGAAGGGTAATTAAAAACTGTATTTTCCATCACCCCTTAATTAGAGGCATTTGAATTAACCAACTCTTTGAAGTGTCCAATTAACAACCCGTGCCCTACCAGGAAGGCCTTTGTAACTCCCACTAAACTTCACCAAATTTGACAACCTATAACTGAATCGCACTTCTCCAGCCAACCGTCCGCTACAATGCTATAAATATGTAACATTTCACTAGAATTCATTGTCTCATCTTTCAGCTTCCACTAACTGTCTCTACTATGCACCGCACGGCATCTGAATAGGCCTCTAGCCGCAATTCACGACACGACTAACCGGCACGAATTGGGATTACGCTAAAGGCAACGACAGCCAAATTCAACCACCCACCACAGAGAACTGTGGGCGGACTACCAGATTCGCTACCATCCGAATTCCAGCTCGGCGGAACAAGTACGAATATGCCGCCGCTTCTAATTGTGTGCTTTCAGCTTATGATGGCTGGAAGTAGCACCGTCTGGGCCACCCCGTATGTGACATTCGAGCAGCGGCAACCCTCCGGAAGAAGTGCACACATCGGCACTTCAAAGCGCCAACAGTCGTCCTTGCCGATAATTATTGAACCCGGGAACGTTTTTTCTAACCGGGCACATCATCATTCCCCACCCTTAATACCATCACCACCACCACCACCTTCATCGTCTTCGTTCGGTGGACAACAGCAATTAAATGAAGGCCACTTTGGTCACCAACGTGAGACGGCCCATTTCCGTCAGCATCAACAAAGTGGTAACCATCCGGCACATCTGAACCAAGCCCACCAGTATTATCATCCCCAGCAGCAGCAGCAGTCACATTACCAGGAAAACTCGGCATTGGATACCATGTTGGATTCGCTGGAACAACAGCAAGGTGAGTTTATTTTATTGCAGCAGCCGGGCGCAGTCCGACAGCATTGTAGCACAGTTCGACATAATGAATTCATTGAGACTGCGAAAATGATGTTAATTATCGACGTAATTGAATTCATGACCCATTTCCAGCGAAAGGTGCCTGTCGGTATGTCACGAAATGATCACTCGAGACTGGTCGATGTATTTCATTCAATACAATTGATTCTGGGAATTTGTTGTGTTGATTCATTGCTTCATCATGGATGGTTCGTGTATTTCATTCACGAACGTCGTTGGTACCTTTATCTATATGCGTCTACTTATCTAAGAGTAGTCACATTGTAAGTGCAGAGGAGTTCTGTTGGCCGTACAGACATAATAGAAACAAACTTCATGGGCGTCTCTTATATTCCCGACACAGCCCACGAAAATTTTTGTACTTTCTCCAGACACGAAGTAACCTTGAACCAGAACACAAAAAAGTTTTGTAACAGGACTTCGACCTCAACCTTTAGTTAACAATTGAGTGCCCATTCCGAGAAAAATACGACCAGCGGATCCATGAATGATGATTTTTTTTGTTAGCTTGTTGCGTGACCAATTGACATCACCATCAAGATGATGCTAGTTCTTTTGTTTATATTGTTGCCCATGTTTGACCTTTTGAAGAAAGATAATTAATTCCGGAAACTTATCTCACATTGTCATACAGAACCGGGTATAAAAATGCACCAATACCTAATTAAGAACGCTAAAACGATTTCTGAGCCACAGCAACACACATTCAACATTGAATACTGCTACACAATTTCGTGCGAAAATAGATTCGTAATTAAATTAATCTAAAGCGGACATGAAACATTTCCAAGAAAAATACTGGTTATCTAATTTATTATCTAATCAGAATCCGACACTAACTTAGTGACAAGACTAAGCTAGCGCCCGATTAATACTATCTCCAAAAGAATTAAAATGTCCCCCAAGAAAAGCAGGGCCGGCGGAAAGCGTGGGAAGTATGGGTAGTACTACCAACTCAAAAATAACCGAGTGGGTAATTACCCACTCGAAATTTTGAACCATTTCAAAAAATTTAGATGTGGAACGCATGTATCTCGCACTACACACATTTGAAAACATCGATGTACCACAATTCCATTTGCATAAACGAACGTGATTTAATGTGAATGTAATGTAAGTGTGTGCATTGCGAAAAGGGAAAAAATCCTTACTAATGGACCCCTTACCCCATGCTTTCTACCCACTCGGGCGTAGTGTTTCGCCGCCCCTGAAGAAAAAGAGTTCAGATTAAGCTGATGAGAATCAATTAATTCGAAACTTGCACTATACCATATATCTCCTTAGTGGAGTCCGGTGCTAACTTAGCCCTGTTACTAAGTTAGTGTCGGATTCTGATGAGACGGAATCGAAACGAAAATTCCATCAATAATTTAGTTATAGATTTTTTTTCTTTAACGCGCAAATGTGGTTTTAAACAACTTTCTCCTTAGTGGAGAAAAATAGTTTTTTCAAAAAATTTCTTCACTAAAGAGAAATAAAGCATAGTTCGGTTATCTAATGTTTATGAACAGTTACAAATAGTGTGTGTTGAGAGTGATGATTAAATGTCAAAGAAATCTTGCACCAATTTCTAAAATGCATTTTTCGCAAAGAAATTAATGCAATTTTGAACGGTTGAATAACATAGCGTGCAGCGTGGGGAGCTGACTTGCATAAACGTATCTACACAGTTAGATTGACACCTTAATTTCCTTTCCTACGCTTAAAATCACGGCTAGGCCGAGCAAGCTATTGGGGGGAAATTGTTCCACCACCCACGTATTGTCGGTGGCAGACACAGTGGAAGAAGTAAAGAGCAACATATGGTTCATATTGGACGAGTACCGTAACAGGGTCGGTGTTCACGCAGTTGAGTGATTTCATGGAGACCATATCTTATTTTTGTGAACTTCAGTCATTGTTTCAGCTATGTTATCAACATCTTATGTTTTTCAGTCCGTGAACTAGCTCATAACTTTATAAACATTATTTATTATACAACTTTTTAATCGTTATTATTTTGTAGATTTCAAAATAATGATTGTGTTACGACTATATGAAGTGAATTAATTCATGATTCATTACATCATAATCATGATATGATTCTCATGGTTGTGAATAGTTCCCAAAATCAAAACAATACTGCTACTATTTTACAAAATTCTAATTATTATTCGTTGACCGCGACAAAGAGCAGTACCGCGATTTGAGACAAAAAATATCCGTAAATTTTTTGGCAACCCTGAAGATTCAACCCTGCATTCGAGATGTTTTGCTAATTGCATACGAGACGGACTGTTTAAACGTAAGTTGTGAATCTATTCACTATTTGATCCTTCCCGCGACTAACGCGTTCAATGTCTGTATCCAATAAACGAGAGTTAAAACAAATAGGGTTTTTTTTCGTGAGAATGAGATCACCGAGCACTTTTTCGGATTTACACACATAAGGTTCGAGCTACACCAATCAGTGAAAGTTTCAAATTCTTGTTTGAGTAATCCACAATCTTTAGTAGAGCGGACGAGAAGAAACCTTTCTAGATCGGATGCGAAGGACAGGCGTGGATTCTTCAGAGGCTAGATGGACGTCGTTGAGGTAAAGCAAAAACATCAACAGTCCCAAGGGACTTTACTGGAGCTTTCCTGACGAAGGCATAAATGTAGGTTGACAATCTCCAATGACATACACTATTTCTCGATCTGTAAGGTAAATTCGAAATAACTGCAACAAACTACCGTTGATTCCATATCTCTCCATTTTAGCGATAGTTAAAGTTGTCAAAAGCAGCAGATAGGTCTGCACGCCAAAAAATACGAATTTTATCGTTGACGTAATTCTAATACCACATGTGCAGCAAAATTGTGCGATTTACGAAATTCAACGTCACGCAAAATAACAATCGAACTTAAAACTATGCCATTTTGCTACCCGGGTCAGGAGACGTAAATTTACACGATTTTTTCTAGGTGTGGTGTGTAAATCACATCGGTATAAGCACGCACAGAGGAGCAACTGGGGTCGAATCCTGGCCAAAACTATTTATTGCGGCTATTGCTGTTATTTTACCTTAATATGAACTAAAAATAGACAATAACTAGTTTTTGGGAGAATTTACCATCTATCCACCCATCAGTGCAGGGGTCAATTTTCTATATCCTTCCGAATACTAGTATTTTTGAGGTGATCCTTGTGAATACATTCATTTTTTCCCGTTGCATGAGCAGTTGGTCAGTGGAAAAGCAAGAAGAAAAGCGATGCCTGTGCACATATTCATAGAGATACATTTTGCCAAACATAGTAATTGCCCCTACAGCATTTCGGCGTACCTCAAATTAGAATAAATATCAATATTTTCAAATCGCTTGGAATTTGTAGATCGGACAAGATCGGAAGAGATTTAATGTTTTTTAGATAGCCAGAATCTTGCTTTGTAATGTTGTTTCAGCAACATTCCCGGATCGTGCCGTGTCATGTAATTTTTTTCACATTCAAATTTGGAATAAAATGTTAAAAAAAGGTTTTTTTAAAACTGGTCCAATATGCAGCAGCACTGTTTTTTCAGTTATTTTTAAGCTGAGGTCATACAAATAGTTATGTTCAACTACGTTTGTTATAATATTGTCTTATTTAACACAATCATCATCATATGAAAGCGATTTTGCTGGATACATAACAAAAACTGATTAAAAACCCCTTAAAATATCACTATTTTGCATCCATGCAAAAATTCTTTAGCAATTTTTGACATACTCTTTATTTTGCCACATTATGCAGTATGCTTTTAGGTATGTAAAAAAATATAACAAATTTAAAAATCGAAAAAAAATGTTTTTTTGGTTATTGGCC